>NC_044918.1:1938667-1980458 GCF_003576645.1 Ipomoea triloba
AAAAAAAAAAAAAAAAAAAAAAACTCTAGCCCCCCAAAACAAACACATCTGGTCTGAAACTTTTTACTCATTCTCTTCTAACTACACATCTCTGTGCTCTGAGGCTCTACTGCTCTAGCCTCACATCCTCAAGTCCTCATCTCTGTTTCTCTGTTGAGGACTCAGGGGCCAGACCCTCACTCTACATTGCTTCCTTGGCAGAATATGGATTGTACCGATAATATGGTTGTGCTGTTTATTATATTGGTAATGAAGTTGGATCTGAGGGGAATAATAATGATCCAACCAGGAATAAGTAGGGCAGTGTGTTATACAGAAGAAAGGGAACGGGAAAGCAGTGTTACAGGCAATGATGGAGAGGGTGGGAATGTGGGATGGCTGGTTTTATGTGACTCCTAAGTAATGCATGGATAAATTCAATTATTTTGAACAAGAGTTAGTGAGTTACAAGAGGGTGAATAATATCGTTGGGAGGGAACTGTGAACTGGGTTGTGGAGAATCAAAGCTTGCTTGAAATGTTGGATTTATCACCCACGGTGAAGAGGGAATAAGATTATAAGAACGTATATTAGTTGTTCAAGACAAGGATTTTGTGAAAATGAAAATGTTATCCCCTAAAGTGGTTCAATAAAAAAATATTAGTAGTCCAAAAATATTTCTGGTTCAAAGACTTATTTTCAAGTAATATATTTGTGAAAGTGAAAATGCTGCCTTCGTTGAAGGTTTGCCAAATTCTTACCCCCTAATGTGGCAGCGAGCCTTATTTGCTGGAATTTGAACTGAACAATTACTTTCAATTTTTGGGCCAGTAGGCAGGTAGCAAAGTAGTAGTAGTTGTTGTTCTTGATGTCTTCTTGTCATTATTATTTTATTTGTTGTTAGAAATTCTGATATTTCATACTGAAATCTCAATTGTTTTTTGATTCAGATTTTTATATCTGAAATTCATTTTTTTTTTTTTTATAATTATGGTAGTTGATCTCTGACCTGACACCCAACCCTAACAATTTATGAGTTTGCCATTTCAATATCTCTACTACTTTCACTTACCTTTTGAAATAGCTTATGGAATTAAGCTCAAACCAGCTTGTCAAAGGCCAATAAGCTCCTTTTGTAATCCCATCCAAACATATTAAGAATCAGCTAAGTGAAAGTAGTAGAGATAAGCTGAAAATAAACTCATCCAAAATTAGCCCAATCATTCACGGAGCACTTCTGGGACCATGTTCAAATTTGGGACTGGTTGTGTCACAAATATAATTGTTCCTCAAAAAAGTCCTTTCTAGAAATATTCACAAATATGCATGAAGTTCCTGTTTTATGTGTAGCAATCTATATAATCCTGTCGATTGTTTTCAACGTCACCATGGGCAGATAGACTTTCCATTACATGTTTCAGGGGTGTATGATATCATTCTTCTTATACATTTGCTGGAGTACAAATGTAGTTAGAACTTGGCATTTTAATTTTGTAGGTCCAAATGGTAGTGGCAAAAGCTCACTTTTTCGAGTTCTGGGAGGACTTTGGCCTCTTGTTTCTGGCCATATTGCAAAACCTGGAATTGGTTCTGAACTTAACAAGGAGATCTTTTATGTACCTCAACGGCCATATACAGCTATAGGGACACTCCGTGATCAGATAATATATCCTCTTACTTCTGATCAGGAGGTTGAGCCTCTCACACATAGTGGAATGGTTGAACTACTTAAAAATGTAAGTCTGCTTGATGGGTTAAAACAGATTGGTCTGATTAATATCAGGTTCAACATTGGTGATATTTCTTTGTCATTCTAGGTTGATCTTGAGTATCTATTGGACCGTTACCCACCTGAAAAAGAGGTAAATTGGGGCGATGAGTTATCGCTAGGAGAGCAGCAGAGATTGGGAATGGCCAGGCTTTTCTACCATAAACCCAAATTTGCGATTCTTGATGAGTGTACTAGTGCTGTGACAACGGATATGGAAAACCGTTTTTGTGCTAAAGTAAGAGCAATGGGAACATCTTGTATAACTATATCTCATCGCCCTGCTCTGGTTGCATTTCATGATCTGGTCTTGTCCTTGGATGGTGAAGGGGGTTGGACTGTACACCACAAGAGGTAGGTCTTCAGAAGTCAAAATTGTAAATTTATCTTAAATTTTTAATAATGTAAACTGTGTATTTATCTATTGTAGTTTTGGAAATTTCCAGGGCAGATTCTCCTTCTCTTAATGAGCATGAGTTCAATAATAAGAAGCACGTTGAGTTTGGTAGAAAGAAGCTTTCTGATGCTGAGCGTCAAAGTGATGCGATGACTGTTCAGCGTGCATTTGCAAACACAAAACAGGTCTGGGGCACTTATTCCACATCATTAAGACATTATTTCGTTTTGTTTTTTATCGAATTTGTTTAACATGATTTTATGCTTGTTGCCATTGTCCACAGGATATGACATTTTCAAGTTCACAAGATGAATCATATTTTTCAGAGTTGTTAGCGGCATCTCCTCCAGCAGATGATAATTCCAAGTTTCCTGTATTTCCCCAACTTAAAAGCGTTCCAAGGAAATTACCTGTGAGAGTTGCTGCTATGTGTAAAATACTGGTGAGTGCAATGTTTGCAGGATAGCCAGTGTGTGATATAAACTTGATAATGGACACATGATTTTGGACTTCAGAAGCCTTACAGCCAATGATAATCTCTGTATAGAGTGTCTGCTGCATAATGGCAAATTAAATAGAAACAGAAAACATGTATTGTTTCTGTTAATGGCCATACTTGTTGGAGTTTTTAAAGAAAGAGTATCTTACACTTATTACAAAAACTATATAGGAAAAAAAAAAGAGCACCTTAATTTGTTTAATCATTTATTGATTTTTTTTTAAAAAATTTTTTAATTTTATTTTTTTCTGTGAAAACTCTTTGGATAACAGAAACGACCTGTATTTTTCCTTGCCTGTTAGTTCTTTAATATCAAAATCTACCTATCCAAATCTTAGCATTGAGGATCTTTATTTGCATGTCTCTTCTTGATTTAAGGCCCGTGTTACCTTGTGACTCTTAATTGAAAAAATCAACTTTTGTGTTCTAGTTATTATTAAACTCACATTTTGAATGTAATGCAGATTAATAAGTTACCACATCAAATGGGAATAAGTTCTATGTGAAATCATCATTGAAATAATGGACAGTAACAGTATTGATATTCTGCATTACAATGATGAACAACTTTTCTAAACAGGCACTTTTATGTTCTCCATTTGCTTCAGTTTGACCTTTTCTTATGGTTATTTAGGTCCCAACAATGTTGGATAAACAGGGTGTGCAACTCTTATCAGTTGCTTTACTTGTCTTGTCTAGAACTTGGATTTCTGATCGCATTGCCTCTTTAAATGGTAACTTACTCTTCATTGTTTGCCTTTTTCCTGTCTTTTTTCTTTTGCTTCGTTAAAGTTATTTATCATCAACCTATTGATTTACCTAGGAACAACTGTGAAGTATGTTCTGGAGCAAGATAAGGTGGCATTTATTCGACTAATTGGTGTCAGTGTCCTTCAAAGTGCGGCCTCTTCTTTCATTGCACCATCTTTGAGGTATCTGTAGATCTGGAAGTGGTTGAATTTTAGACTTTTTGGTTAAATATTCTGATTTTGGCCCTCTGACTAATGATTGTTGGCATGTAACAATGTGAGTCTCCCTAGTCCTAAGGTCAGATATTTGAATTAAACTATTTTAAGTTTTTCAATGAAAGTATATTTTTAATGAAACCTGAAATTCTGCAATATCCCTAAAGGTTAGATTTGTACCAAAAAAAAAAAAGTGAACAAAATTTTGGCCCTACTTGAAGGCAGTTACTGGTTGTATATTGATTTAAATGTTATCTTTTGCAGAAACTTGACATCATTGCTGGCTCTTGGATGGAGGATTCGTCTGACTAAACACTTACTGAAGAACTATTTAAGAAAGAATGCATATTACAAGGTAACTAGCTAGTCCAATAACTAGAGAAATTATCTTTCATTGTTTGAGTTGATATTTTTTCTCTTTCAAGAGATCCAGTTTTATAAATTATGTTTTGAAGTATGAACAGGATCTCAAATTCTTATTTTGATAAGTTCAATTAGTACAGTTCTAATGAAATCTGAAATTCTGCAATATAGTTCCACTTGGTTAAGTTTGCTGTTTCTTTTCTTCTCAAATAAAATAGTAGTAGTTAACTTGCACTTCAATATTTCTTCTGCCTATTTCATATTACATCTGTAATCATTTAATTCAGTTGAATGCAATTGTTTCTTATGATCTACTCCTATTTGGGGTTTTACAGGATTAAGTATTACTATGTATTTGAATGAATGCTCTTAAGATTTTGCCTGGTCACTTTCATATGTCAAGTGGGCATTAATCAATACCCTCCTCTATACCTTGTTAATGTGTTGACAAAAATAACTTCAAATGGATATATTAGGTATTTAATATGTCAAGGGTCAACATTGATGCTGATCAAAGATTGACTCAAGATCTTGATAAGCTAACCACTGACTTGTCTAGTCTGGTTACTGGAATGGTGAAGCCAACTGTAGACATCTTATGGTAAGTACATAAACATATTGTCCTGGCTCTTTAGTAGTAACAATAGCTTCTAGATGTTGAAGGAGTTTTGAAACTGTGCAGGTTCACATGGAGAATGAAGCTTTTAACTGGTCAACGGGGAGTTGCTATATTATATGCTTACATGTTTTTAGGTTTAGGTTTTCTGAGGTGTGTAACTCCTGAGTTTGGTGACCTAGCAAGTCATGAACAACAGCTAGAAGGAACCTTTAGGTGATGTGACCTGTTCCTGTTTCTTTTCATATGACTGCATTTAGATACAGTTCTATTAACTATGTCTGGATGACCTGAGATTAGGTTTATGCACGAGAGATTGCGTACACATGCTGAATCTGTTGCTTTCTTTGGAGGTGGTGCACGAGAAAAGGAGGTGACATCACTGAATTTCACAATGATTCTCTTTTGCTTTCTTTGTGTATAGATGTAAAAAAAATTTAGTTGCAACTTTTGATCTATATTTTAAATCTTTGTTAAATACTAAATATGACATACTGAGAATTCTGCATGCATTACATATTTTATGAAAATCCTAGAGTTGTAACAGGGTTTAAAAAAAAATTAAAATCCCTCCATCTCATTTTGTGTTGGGTAATTGTTTTGGCACAATTTTTAAGAAAACAAATAAGATGTTATATCCTTCCCAAAATTTTCCCTTCTAAAAAGAGGTGAATTGCGGCTCACATAGAAAAGTTAAAAGGAATATAGGATAAATTGGGAAAAGTAAAATGTTTGTTGTGTTTAAATTAGGAAAGTTGATATTATTTTGGAATGGTCTAAAAGGAAAGTAGGACAAATTAAGTGGGATAGAGGGAGTAGTATTTAGTACATGTTTTTTTTGTTTTTTGTTTTTGTTTTGTTTTTTGTTTTTTTTGTTTTTTTGTATTTTTTTTGTATTTTGTATTTTGTTTTTTTTTTATGATCACCATGCATGTCAGGATATGTAAGGGCCATGCTTCAATGCAATTTATACAATGTTTATGATCTTCTTGGTGTCCTCTGTTGTCTTCTGTTAGTGCAATGTCTAATATCCTTATACCAATGCTTTATGAACTTCACAGATGGTCGAATCAAGATTTAAGGAACTTCTTCATCACTCTGCATTGCTTCTAAAGAAGAAATGGCTTTTTGGTATAATAGATGAGTTTATCACAAAACAACTTCCCCATAATGTTACATGGGGATTGAGTCTATTGTATGCTGTCGAGCACAAGGGTAACCGTGCTTTGACTTCAACTCAAGGTGATTACTTGCACTGGTTGTGTAATTGTATTGATATAGTCTAATTATTTATTTTAATTTCTGCTCTAATGTATTGATTTAGGTGAGTTGGCACATGCACTGCGATTTTTAGCTTCTGTTGTGTCTCAAAGCTTTTTAGCTTTTGGTGACATTCTTGAGCTGCATAGAAAGTTTGTTGAACTTTCTGGTGGCATCAATAGAATTTTTGAGCTGGAAGAGCTTCTAGATGCTGCTCAAAATGGTATGTTGCCTGATTTCCATAAATTTATTGCTTCAGTTCCTTTTAAAGGTTGATGAAAGTGTCATCACTTCCAGCATCCTTACCTAAAGTGCTGCTTGTGATTTCCAAACAAAATTTTATTGCTCTTTAGTATGAAGTTGGTTGCTATTTAGCAATGTCAAAATGTTTTGCAGACTTCTTGGGAAATATGGTTGACTTTTTGAAGTTTGAACTTAGACCTAACAAGCATATACAATTATACATACATACAAACACACAGCTTGTAATATTCTGTATGGATTATAAACCAACATCAGTTGTGTCTTGGGAAATTTATGGTAATGTAGGTACTTCTGAAACCTTAGTATGAAGCAAAATGGGAAAGCTTATGCTAATGGTAGCTTTCCTCATGCTTTATATCTTAGAATGAAGTACACAATTTGTTTGAGGGAAGGAATGATATATGGAGCATAATGATAGAACGTGAATTAACTGATGATTGCAAATGTGGAAAGGATTTACTGATTTGCAGAACATAAGAGTGAAATTGTATTCACCTCCTCTATCCGAGTGCATAATATTTATTCTGCACTTGTTTGAAACTTAGTCCATGCCATCAGTAGTTTTCAATGACTGGTGTTTGGAACTTTGGATGTCCTATCTACTGCTTTAGCTAGAATGTAATTCTATGTCTTTAAAGGATTCCCATCTATAAAACCTTGAAATATAAACCTTGATATGCTAGCATTTCACAAATGAGAGCTAAAAGTATTTTTTTTTTCTTGTCAGAAGCCTTTAATTGTTTCACTACAAATTTGATTTTTATAGACTTAAAATATCCTTTTCTTTTTATGTGGGTGATGGTAGCAGTACTAAGCTAATTTGCCTTCACCTATCCAATGGTCCCAAATGTGATTTAATTAATTGGCTAGACCTATAAACGCTCTATTTGTGTTTTCAGAATCAGAATGTTATTTCAAGAACCATATAAGAATGGTCCTCATAATGTTAATTCTCATGCAGATGAACCTGCTGGTGTTCCCGCATCACCATCCTCCTCTGAGGATGTTATTTCTTTCTCTGGAATGAATATTATTACACCAGCACAACAACTCTTGGCGAGGAAACTGACATGTGATATAATGCCAGGGAAAAGCCTTCTTGTGACTGGTTAGTGATTAACATTTGTCAATTCATTTTGTATTGCATAGTCGTGCCTATACCTGACAAGATTCCTTCTTGAAGGTCCTAATGGAAGTGGAAAGAGTTCCATCTTCCGAGTACTCCGTGGTTTATGGCCAGTGGTTAGTGGAAACCTTGTTAGACCAGGCCAACAACTTAATTCAGGATTTGGATGTGGCATATTTTATGTTCCCCAGCGACCGTATACATGCTTAGGAACCCTAAGGGATCAAATTATATATCCTCTGTCTCGCGAAGAAGCAAAGAGAAGAGCATTAGCCTTGATACTGGATGGTATGTACTATATCTCTGTTGAATTCTCCCGTTACCATATTTCGCAAAGTGAGTCAATCTCAATCTGTCCATGTCCATTTAACCAATAAAACATCACCCAAAATCTGAAGTGTCACATTTTCCTTTGTGAAAATATACGGAATAATTGATATTAACTTGTCATGCTGACCACCCTTCAAAATAAACTTGTATTACTTCTTTCCTCAATGTCAGATCAAGAGGCTACTGGATCCCAGATCATTCTTGATTCTTATCTGAAGACTATTCTAGAGCGTGTTAAACTACTCTATCTTTTGGAAAGAGAAGGTGGCTGGGATACAAACCAGAACTGGGAAGACATTTTATCTCTTGGAGAACAACAGAGATTGGGAATGGTGAGCTATATGTTAATTAGTATGGTGACTATGGTTTCACATGAGAGTAATACTTCAATTTACAGAATGTTTTTATTTGTTTTTTTTTTTTAATGTCTATTACCAGCTGATTTTTTTTTATGTTTTTTGGTGCAATGCAAGGCACGGTTGTTCTTTCACAAGCCACGATTTGGAATACTTGATGAATGCACCAAGTAAGCAACACACTTTTATCTAATTCATTTGTTGTGATGAATAGAGGTGTTCAAGAACTCATGGTATATGGCATTGTTCTTCTTCCTAATTGCAGTGCTACAAGTGTGGATGTCGAGGAGCACCTTTATAGGCTTGCAAAGGACAGTGGCATCACAGTTGTTACATCTTCTCAGGTATGCATGAACAGCTTGATGAATATTAAATTAGGTAGCATTGAAACCAAATATGAGACATGGAGATTGCGAAATAGCAATTTTTTAAAATGTAGGGCATGAAATGTGGGAGAAATGTGCAAATAATAAATATAAAAACTATAATATATTTGCAAATGGTATTTTGCCTCAAGTATATAAAAGTATTGTTCACGAGTTTCATAATTAAACATAATACCTTATAGAGGTTGTAGTAAAGAATAAGAACTTGCATTTGTTTTTATTCCAAACTTTTGTTTCTTCTTCAATTTAGACCCCCGAAACTCACTATGAAACTTTTTAAAAAATTATGAAACAGTCCTAAAACATTTTGGGGAAGTTTTAGCAACTCCTCCCTAGGGGTTTCAATGCATCATAGATGTTGAATTCATATGTTATTCGACTACAAACTAAATATGTGGCGGTTATGGCTTATAATTTTACCAGCTGCACATGCTTGTGTATCATTTCTTGTTTTTGATGCCTTTACTAATGCATACCTGGTTCTTTCCTCTGTTCAGCGTCCTGCATTGATACCATTCCATTCATTGGAGTTGCGGTTGATTGATGGGGAGGGCAAGTGGGAACTGCGTTCAATTGAGCAATAACTTGCAATTTCTGCTGTCAGTTGTTTGCTGGCTAGCAAGAAGATTATTTCAGAGAGCATTTTCTCATTGGTTCGAGGTTAGCAAATTTCTTCATGAAATACAACCAAGGCAAACACTTGTTAATTTTTACTCCAGGTAAACAGTATTAGGGGATATAGAAGCATTTAATTATTTATTGTAACATAGCAAAATTGTGTATAGTCGTAGTATTAATTACGGCGTAATATTTTTTTCACGCTTTTGTTGTAATAGCCATAATTTTGAATTTTCATCAGCCCCCATTAATAAAATTGTGATAAATCTGGGGCTATTAAAGGCACTCAGTTTGATATTTGAAGTTGCCGTCTTCTTTGGTAACTGCCAAGCATGATAGACCTAAACGTTTCTTCTCTGAATAATGAACAGGAACATGGATGTGATACTGTAATGGTAAAGAAATTTGAAAATGCATTAAGGCTTTGTTCATGTACAATCTCATTGAAGAGTACATGCATAAAAACTCATCTGCCCATTGAAATTCTGGTCTTCACACGCTCCGTATTGTCATACGACCTTCATCTCGGTAAATAAAGATTTCAAAAATTTTACGCTACCTTATGACCTTATCTTAGGAAAAGGAACTTTTAACTTTAAACTACGGCTGTCATTTATGAAAGGATTTCATTCATTTTTAGTGTTAGATTTATATGGCAGTTTATTTTTAGTCTTTTTTATCAGAACATCTATCTTTGGTCGTAATATTATTATGACACAATTATTTTTTATTTTTTATTAACAAAACAGTTGCAATGTCGTTAAATATAAATGTATTTTAGTTTTCAATTATAGATATTTTCAAAAAAATCATCCCACTTTGTATAAAAATTATTAAAATGTCTTTGTATATCATGTCATAATAATATTATGATCAAACGTGGATATTCTGATAAAATATCAATATTACTTTTTTTTAATGATGTGACATTTTCTCCTTCATCATTGATGTATACTTTATAGCATCTTTACACTAGTGTCTAGCGGTGCATCAAATATTAATCCTTTTTATTTATTCACTGCTCTTTTTTTTCTTTGTTTTGTTTTTGTTTTCCAATAAAACCAGAACACTGTATATTTGTCATTTTCATTATTTCATTGCCTAACGACAGTCTTTTGTCCTTCATTTGTAGTGCAAATTTATATATTTATATATTTGTTTATAAAGGTGAAGGAAGTTAGTAACATGGACCTACAGATCAGTAATGTGGGCGCGATGGCCCATTATTGAGTTCAACCGCAAATGGACCCTTACATCAATCACTATTGCATGGACCATGGTCCATACAACTGTGTGGACCAAAAATAAAAAGTACATTATTTTTGTACTGAAGGTACATTATTTTTATATTATAGATACATTATTTTAGAGTACATTATTTTTGTACTGTAGGTACATTATTTGACAGTATAAAAATAATGTACTTTTTATTTTTGGTCCACACAGCTGTGTGGAACCTGGTTCATGCAATAATTTGACCCCTTCCATCATTAATCACTAAAACAAATCTTCCACCTACTCCACATGCTATCAGCTACTAATCTGCTGTTTCGATTTAACGTTTTTCCGTACACTGAATCCTAAACGGTTGTTGCTGTTTCTACTCATTTTTTTCGTTTTGACATTCATTACCATAATCTTGCGCCACGGTGGCACTGCTCAAGAATCTTATCTTATAATATGAGTCATGATTTCGATTTTTAGATTCTAATGAGTAATTATTATGCAACAAGGCAATTTTATTTTTTTTCAATTGATTAATTACTTAGGATTCTCAATTTTTAAATAAATAAATGTAATCCAAACTTTGCTTAAAGTATACTTTTGTCTCTTAATAATAAGTATGGATACTCGTAATTTACCAAATTCGCTCTTGTCCACTAAACTCACCCACATCTAATCGATATCTGCTAATATTGGATGAATGTGCTTAGTGAAAATTCATTAAAAGTATACTGAATGAGAATTTTGTTTTTCAACTGACCAATTCTTTAATAATTGTGTAATTGGTTGAGTATAAAACTTCCATCACATTAAACTATTTTCTCAATTTTTAAACATTTAAGTTGGATATTATAATTTAATTTTTAACTTAAAATCCTTCATTCAATTTGCATTTAATCTGCCGATTTTGTAATCGAATTGGATTGGATTCAAACACCCCTAATATCTAAAGCACAAAGAGTCAACAAATGACTCGACTGAGACTCGAATCCACTCCCTTTCATATGGGAGTGTACATCACCACAAGGTCTTTGGCCAAAACAAAAATAAGTAAAATATAGAGTATGACTTTTTCACTAAAATGAGTTGAAAAACATTCTACTATAATATTTTTTAGCACGAAATTTTAAAATTCATAATGGTGCATTGGACAAAGTATATGTCTTTTACAATGACTACATGTTATGTGGGCCAAAAACTTACCAACTACGTTTATTGACCTAATGACCTGGATTGAAAAATAAAATTAATATAAACAATTTTTATTAAACAAATTGAGAATAGTTTGCTTATCCTACAAACTAAAAACTAAAAAGCATTTGGTTGTACACTTGTACTTGAGATTTTTAAAAAAAGAAATGAAAGGAGTAAACAGTAGATCCTCACATGGGTTGTTATTGCACGTGGCAGAACCACATCATTTCATATGGGTCCCGCGCACCTAAAAATTTTTAAAAAATATCTTAAAGATTCAGTGCGGCAACTTCTCCTGTACGCCACTGCATGTGAATTGCTGAGTCTCTGTCTACGTTTTATTTTCAAATTTCCGCTTTATCCGATAAAAATAAAGAGAGAGAGAGAAGAGTGAGCAAAGTAGCGTTTTCAATTTTCAAATAAAAGCATACTCACAGAGTCACAGGCATAATCTATCTTTCACCGCTCTTATCTACACACTACTATACTAATAGCTCAAGCATCAAAGCAATGGCGGAGAGAGCAACGCCTGTTCGGAAGCCGCACACTTCCACCGCCGATCTACTCACCTGGTCGGAGACACCGGCATCCGAATCCTCCCTCGCCTCCGGCAACGCATCTCGCTCCGCCTCCCGTACTTCTCATCAGGTAGTTATTTACCTCGTTTCGCAGCTACTTTACTACTTATGCCTTTTTGTTCCTCCCTCAGTTGACTGACTTGAGCTCTGTGCTTCTCTTTTTCTTATAGCCTTCTGACGGAGTCGGTAAGGTGCTCTTTGGAGGTCAGATCACCGATGAGGAAGCTCAGAGCCTGAACAAACGGTAAAATATTCAGATTTAAACGAAAATGGAAAAATGTCCGTTATACAGTGATTTCTTCTCGTTTTTTTTTTGGTTGTGTATTTGTTTAACATTGTCCCTGCGGCGCATGTGAACTTTTAACCATAAAGTTCGGATCCTTGCTTATGTATTCATGTTTTGCTTTTTTCCACTTGATTAGTATTTGGATATTCTCATTATCTCATAGATCTGTTTGTAAATCTTTGATTATTGTTTTTCTTTTGCGAAATCTGATTTCCTTTACTCTTGTTTAGTAGTACTTTAGTTAATGTTCTTCTCTGGATTCTTGACTACACGGTAAATCGTTAATAACTGGTTATTACTTATAAGCTCAGGCATGTAAGGAAGATGGAGAAAGATCTTTGCCTACTCAAATGCAATTAATAACTTAAAAGTATAAATTTGGCTTTAATAATTTTCCCTGTAATGGCTGAAGGCTTTTGCTGATTTTCCTGTAGTTCTTTAGATTTGAACTTGGAGGTCCTACTGTATCAATTTTTATTTGTTATTCAAATTTATTGGATTCAATGGCAAAAAGTTAATACTTGAAGTGAAATTGACAGTTCAAATAATACTATTAAATTTAAAATGTCATTAAGTTTCTATTACAATCACTATCACCATAAGTAGTTTTCTCCTTTGTGATCATTGTCATTTTTATTGGAGAGGTTATGTTGTTACATGCATAAGCAACTACTTTGCAGTGGATGATCTCTCTCCCAAAACATAGCATTTTAAAGAACAAAAAGCATTAGATTTAGGAAGTTGCCTGATCTGAATCCTGTTGGTAGAACTTCATGATATTATTACCTCACTATGAAGTTCCAACTTGCACTTTGTAATAGCATTGAATTTTTAAAAAATTTTGAAAGAAAAATGAAGTGCCGTTGACAACAGGGGGGCTAAAACGGCAAGTTTTTACAAATTTGAACTCCTTTCAATTCTCAATCAATGCTTGTTTGTATTATGGTATTTCAGGAAACCTTGTTCAGGGTATAAATTGAAGGAGATGAATGGCAGTAATATATTTTCTGCTGACGGTGAGAATGATGCCGCAGAATCTGGAACTAATGGCAATTTGAGTAATAGAACATCAGTGCGCATAGTTCAGGTACTTCTTCCTCTTTACCTGTAAAATACATGTACATAGATCTCAGTGGATCTACAATTCCAGCATGCTAAATAAATAAAGAGAATTCAAAGATTTTTTCTGAATTATCATATTTCATTTCTAGCAAGCTGCGAATGGAATAAGCCAGATTTCATTCAGTACTGAAGAAAAAATTTCCCCGAAAAAGCCTACCACTATACCTGAGGTGGCAAAACAGCGTGAATTGAGTGGAACTCTTGAAAGTGAATCAGATCTCAAAATCAAGAAGCAGCTGTCAGATGCAAAGTGCAAGGAACTTAGTGGAAACGACATATTTGGTCCTCCTTCTGAAGCTCCTCCTAGATCATTGACTGTTGCGCGCACAATGGAATCAAAAGAAAGCAACTTTATGGGTGAGCCTGCTCCTCGTAATGTCCGCACGTCTGTCAAAGTTTCTAATGTGAGTTGTCTTTGGTACTCATTTATACTTTTGCCTTCCCTTACTCAAATACACTTTTTTCCTGCTATCTTGAGAGCATGGACACCAAATTTGAGAAAATGTGAATCTGTTGGGCACTCCCTGCACATACAGACATGTAGAACACTATACATTTCATCTTGCAATTTTTTTAATCTTATGTTTTATAGGACAGAAGTGTTCCCTTATCTTGACACAATTTTGATACAAATTTTTAATTTTCAATTGCACCCTTCAACTAGAACAAACTTCATATAAATACCTGGACTTGAAAAGAGGAGTAATTAGCCCCTTTTTACTTGTAGCATTGTAGGTGACCTATTGTAGCAGGTTATCGTTGACATGGCTTTTATGTGTAACATTCTCTGTTTATAAGGATGCCACATATATCATTTTTTCCCTTTGACCGAAATAAAAATTGGAATGCACAGGAGAAGGATGTCATGCTTGTCAATTTGGATGGCCCATGGCTGTCTCTTCAAGGTCTCAGATGGCCATGGCACTTGATCTAGCTGTCCAGATCTGGACAACCAAATTGACATCCATGACTGTCCTCTGATGTGTTCTAGTTTTTTTTTTTTTTTTTTTTTTTTTTTTTTATAACTTTGGTCAAAAGAAAAAAAAAATGTAAAAATGATATATCTAGCATCCATGTAGTCAAAGAATGTTACAGACGAAAGCCATGTCAACCATAACCTACTATAGCAAGTCACTTACTAAAGTGGCTAATTGTTCTTTTTTATCAAGTTTAGTTTCTTTTTGCTAATTCAAGTGTGTAATTGAAGTTTCCCAAATGGTTTTGAGAGCTTATTTGGCCCTTTTCCCTATTTCGTTATATTGTTCCATTGTGTTGCTACTTCATATATACACATTAGCACACTAATAAACTATACCAATAATAATCATACAACATATGTTTGTCATTTGTGTCCTCTTATTTTTTTAAAAACCATGCAATTTCCTGTCTCAATGCATCTCGTGTCCATATCCATGCTTCATGACCAACTACAAGGAAAAGAAACAATTCTTTTTACTTTTATCTCCTGTCTCTCATATCACTTTCAAATATGGGTGGAAAGATTATTGGGAGGATTGGACAAAGAGCTAAATAGTAAATATGTTCAGTGTTTGACTTTTATTGAGCAGACATGTTAAATGTGCATGACCCCCCTGAGATTTCATCCACGGACATGGATAACTATAAAACTTGCATGCCTTTGAAATAGAATCAGTGATCCTTTTATCAATTTTTTTTTCCTTGCAATTTGTTGTACACCCTTCTTTGAACATTTTAACTACAGCTATTTTGGGCTAACATTTTGTCATCTTTTACAGCCTGCTGGAGGCCAAAGCAATATCATGTTTGGTGACGAACCTGTTGTGAAAACAACAAAGAAAATACACGACCAGAAGTTTGCAGAGTTGACTGGCAACGACATTTTCAAGGGAGATGTCCCAGGGTCTGCTGAAAAGCATCTTAGCAGGGCAAAGCTGAAAGAAATGAGTGGCAATGACATATTTGCTGATGGAAAAGTTCAATCCAGGGATTACTTTGGTGGTGTCCGCAAACCACCGGGTGGTGAGAGCAGCATTTCACTTGTTTAACTTTTAATTCTCATCAAACTGGTTTTAAGTTTTATAGTAAATTATGATCCTTCTAAGGCTGCTGGCTTTAACTAATGAAGTACACTTAACGGTTCATGACAATGACAAGTGACAAGTGAGGCTTGTAGATTCGAGATGCATGAGCCATGGTGTAAGAACAATTCTAAAGACTTGAATATTTCTTGGTAATGCATGAGCTAGTGCTAATTTATTCCCGTTGGCCATTGCTAGTACCCACTACCTAGTAGCTTATAACTGACATTTTATGTTTCCCTTTCTTATTTTGTTACATCCCATGCAGTATTGCTATTTCCATTTTAATGTTTACTGGGGGAGGAAAATATGCTGCTAAGTATTTGTTAGTTTTGGAAGCTGACTGGTTAACCCCAATAAATGTATGTTGAAATGGTGATCAAGTTTCATTTCAAATCAAACTGAAATCCAATACGGAATTATTCTGACAAAAAAGTTAAAAGGATCAGGAAACGAGCACAACACAAACTCCAGGCAGAGAGGTTCCATCCAGGATAAGGAATATGCAACTTCACTCTTCATGGCCGATCAAAGCTAAAAGGATCCTTTCATAGTCTCCTGAGGTGTCTCCAGCAATTGCACGATCCAGAGGAACGCTGTTCCTCTTCTGATACTCAGTTTTAATACGCTCCATGTCAACCTCAGCCCTGGTTGTCACTACTCTTGTAAGAGCCCATTCGTCTGTTCCCAGCTTCTTGATCGCCATTCGAAGAACCTTCTCAAAGTACTTCTCAGGGTTTGTCAAGCAGTTGATTGCTGCTCTTAGTAAGGTGAGGTACTCATCTTTAGATTCTTCCTTCAGATCCTGCAGGCATATCAAATGAAATTACCCAGCAACCTATGACTTCTTAGTAACTAATAAGTTGAGGTAGTTTGGACAACCAATTCTGAACTCACAAGGTTGTGGGATGGGTCAAAATGGATTCTAGAAAAAAAAAAAATTGAATGATATTTCAATCCGCTCAAATTAACTATGGACTATTTTGGATGGGTCTAAACTGATTTCAAGTATTTATTTGAGCAGTTTATCCATTCTGACCTGCTATAAAATTTTGACTTATGTTAACAATTGTTTTTAAAAAGTGAATTTCAAATAACATTATGCTATTTCAAATACAAAAAAGGTTATGGTAGATGAGTTAAATTTCATTAACTCGTTATTGACTCAATCCATCAGACCATCACTCCCATTCCTTCTTTTTTAGTGGCTCTAAAAACAAATTACGGGGTAAAATTTAATCAACTAGTTGGGATTATTATCCCCGAGTACTTATCAAGGCATGATTGGCTTAATGATTCGAGTTACTTACTAGCCCATTAAAATTGGTCCAAGAAAATGGATTCCAATCAAACCTCATTTGAAACTTAAGAAGAGTACATAACTTCCCTATTTAACCCTTCTAGCTTTCACTTTTAAAATGGAGTAAAGACCCCCTCTCTAATCATTCTGGCCAACTTACCCAAAATATTCCCTCACTCTTGCCAAGAATAACCTCATTCAACCCCTTACTCTCAACTTCACCTTCTTTATAGATATAAAGCTCCATTAATGGCTTCCAATCAAAGTCAAGTCATAGTTATACATATACTATTACATCAAATAGTGGAATCCTTGGCATGACTAAGACCAAAAAGACATGTGATTTTTCTTTTTTTGGGTTTCCACGTTAAAATTATGTCTCAATCTATTTCTTTACATTATTAATGCTCAACCTAGAGGTTATGTTGTGCCCCTAGGGTTAATTAACACCAACATTGACCAAATTGAATTGTAATATAAAGTGTATGGTTTGACCGAGTTAAAATGTAAACCATTCAAAGAACTATGTACTTGTGAATAAGAGATTGAGTTTTACCTTGTTGATTAAATTCCCAAATTGATCATTATAGTGATTCATGGTTGCATTCAGCTGTGCTTTACTCCTAGTAGTGATGATCCTGATGATCTCATCATCATTATAAGCCTTTTTGTCACAGATCTTCTCATGAAGTATCTTAGCCTCATTTTTTGCCAATGTCAAGTTGACCTCATCTCCCTCATACCTGAATGCAGTCACAAGAGGAACCAAAAGCTGTTTGGATATTAGTTAGGGTAATAATTAACCTGCCTATGCATCAGTTTCACTTTCATGAAGGAGGACAAACAAAATGCACATAATTCCCAAATTCTTCACAATGTCTTATGTCAGGGAGATAGTTATTTATCCATCTTTACTCTAGGAAGAAAAAGATCAGGCAACATTGAGACACCAAATTTAAATAATGAAAATTACAAGATCCAGAGTACACAAAAATGCAAAATACCTTCCGGATGTCCCCAGATGTGTGATATGCAACATCTTCTTCAAGGGATTTCTTGTAACGATCATGGTACATCTGCCTGACCTTAAAGAGATCGCTGGAAGACCTACTGCAAGCAACTTCCATTATAACCCAGTTGCTAGCCGTTAGCCGTTTTGTGGCTTCATTAATCAGGAGTGCATCTCGCTCTGCTGGAACCAATGTCCATATCAGCACTGCACGCTGTTATGTCACGCAAATAATAGCATATATACACGCTAATTAGATTTTGGAACCCAAGCCAATTTAAAGGAGGAGGAAACAAGAAAACTAAGTCAACAAAGTATATCAGAGTAGAAACATTCAAAATAAACCTGGAAGTCACTTGAAAGTTCGGCATCCAAGTCCTTGAGAAGATCCTCCTTATAAGTCGCAGCATAAGCTTCACGAATCAACTTGCGCTGTGCTGCATTCCTGTGAGCCAATATCTGAATAATGAGTGCCTCATTTGTTCCCCATCCTGCAAATTTTAAAATCAAAATTACATATATTATCATGAGTTCATTCCGACTATAAATAAAATATGCATATTAACATCTTGTGACTCCACTGTATTTAAACATTTTGTACAGGAAATCACAAGTCTAATCGAAATCGTAATACTAATTAAGCTCTTTCGCGTGGCCTAATTGCTTTAAAAAAAAACAATACAGATCGACAAAATTTATGAAAACTTTGTGCAAAGTCAAACTTCTCTAAGATAAATCGAGTCTGAAGAAGGTAAAATAAAACGACACCGCAGGACCTCATTTCCACATCCATGATCGGTGGCTGTATACATAATCGATTTAAAAACAAAAGGTATCTAACAATCAGAAACAGTGATCAAGGATTACAGATCATAAATAATTACATAATGCAAATATTAAGGGAGATCGACGTTGATGAACACATGCGCCTCAAGGATAATTAACGATGAGAGATGCAAAATGTCAAAATCGGACGTTACTAACGCATAAGCACACTCATTTCATCATAACAGCAAAGATCTGAATGTAATTGTACGATGAGCCAACCTGCGAAAGCCTTCCGGAGTTGCTCGGCGTCCTCGGTCGGAGAAGGCACAGATGCTGGAACTTTCAGACTCGCCATTCCTCTTCTTCTTACTCTGAGTGCTGGTACGATCTATGAGTGTATGAGTGTATGTGAATGTGAATTCGCTACTCGGTATGGTTTGTATAAGCTGCTAGCGCGTTTGGTGTGGTGTGTGCGTAAAATGGGGCCCACGCTTGTAATTGCATTGGTAATTTGGTATCCAAATGTTTTTTATTGCTGATTTTTTGCAAAATGAGAATAATTGTGTCAAATTTGGTGAATAAAGTTATTTTTCTTTCTTAAATTTAGTCCGTCCACGGAAAATTATTACTTAAAATTGATCAATAAGTCAGTGACCTTATAATCAAGGAGTATGTAGTCTATGTACTGACTTTTCAAAATGAAAAGTCATGAGTATGAACCTCAATGGAGGTGATATTGACTTTTTGTACTTCAACGGGTTGAGAAAATATAGATGGAAAGATACTATAATGTAATAGAGACCGGTAATAAAGTCAGTAGTAACAAAAAAAAAAAAAACAATAAAATTATACTCGTACAAATTTACAAAGTAAACGACAGTTTTGCCTTCAACTATATTTGAACTCTTCAAACCTTCTATAAATGTATTCTCATTCTATTTTACTCCACTTTACTATGTATTCACTTTGGTATTATTTTAAAAAAATGTAAAAAAAAAAACAGCACCTTATATCGTATGATAAGAGCGGTAGAGAAATTTATTTATACTTTAAAAAAAAAAATTCTACACACATTACAATACATTTAAATTTAAAAATTTTCTGAAAAATTATAATACAAATTATTAAAATTTTAAAATTTCAAACTATTAGCACATGTTAAATTATTTTTTAAAAATACATGTGTTTTGAATTTTTTAAAGTTACTTTTTTTTTTTTTAATAAACCGAGTGACAAGTATTTTAAAACAAAATTTAAATATGTTAATTGTTAAAATATTATAGGTAAGAATAAATTGAAATTTTTAAAAACTTTTATTTTTATTTTTTCTACCAATATAAATTTTTAAATTTTAAATTTATGTTTATTTTAATATATAAAGAACTTTATACATCCTAAAATGGACTTTAATTAAATTTTGCAAAGTAGTAACAAATTGGTTGTATAGTAACTAGTAAGGTATAGTGGAATAACAATAGTTTTATAAGAGATTAAAAATTTATAAGATTAAACTACCCAATTTACCACTAGAATAACCCGAATCAAATGTGATGAGTTGAATTATTATTTAGATCAACTAGTTAAGGAAGGGGTTGTTATGCCATGGACCTAGGTCCACCTTGCAAGATGGACCTGGGTCTACATTCGCATACACTATATTCTACATTCACATACACTATACTCTACCTTCACAATTTGTAAACTCCACATTCACACATTACATGATTATATGTTTAGTAACTATATTACCACTGTTATGCATTCACACATTCAAAACTCTATATTCACAGGTCCTATACTCCACATTCACAACTTGAGAACTCCACATTCACACATTACAGGGCTACAAGTTGCTAGAACTTCTTAACTCTATTACAGATTCACACATGCATAACTCTACATTCACGATTTCTATACTCNAGATCATAAATAATTACATAATGCAAATATTAAGGGAGATCGACGTTGATGAACACATGCGCCTCAAGGATAATTAACGATGAGAGATGCAAAATGTCAAAATCGGACGTTACTAACGCATAAGCACACTCATTTCATCATAACAGCAAAGATCTGAATGTAATTGTACGATGAGCCAACCTGCGAAAGCCTTCCGGAGTTGCTCGGCGTCCTCGGTCGGAGAAGGCACAGATGCTGGAACTTTCAGACTCGCCATTCCTCTTCTTCTTACTCTGAGTGCTGGTACGATCTATGAGTGTATGAGTGTATGTGAATGTGAATTCGCTACTCGGTATGGTTTGTATAAGCTGCTAGCGCGTTTGGTGTGGTGTGTGCGTAAAATGGGGCCCACGCTTGTAATTGCATTGGTAATTTGGTATCCAAATGTTTTTTATTGCTGATTTTTTGCAAAATGAGAATAATTGTGTCAAATTTGGTGAATAAAGTTATTTTTCTTTCTTAAATTTAGTCCGTCCACGGAAAATTATTACTTAAAATTGATCAATAAGTCAGTGACCTTATAATCAAGGAGTATGTAGTCTATGTACTGACTTTTCAAAATGAAAAGTCATGAGTATGAACCTCAATGGAGGTGATATTGACTTTTTGTACTTCAACGGGTTGAGAAAATATAGATGGAAAGATACTATAATGTAATAGAGACCGGTAATAAAGTCAGTAGTAACAAAAAAAAAAAAAACAATAAAATTATACTCGTACAAATTTACAAAGTAAACGACAGTTTTGCCTTCAACTATATTTGAACTCTTCAAACCTTCTATAAATGTATTCTCATTCTATTTTACTCCACTTTACTATGTATTCACTTTGGTATTATTTTAAAAAAATGTAAAAAAAAAAACAGCACCTTATATCGTATGATAAGAGCGGTAGAGAAATTTATTTATACTTTAAAAAAAAAAATTCTACACACATTACAATACATTTAAATTTAAAAATTTTCTGAAAAATTATAATACAAATTATTAAAATTTTAAAATTTCAAACTATTAGCACATGTTAAATTATTTTTTAAAAATACATGTGTTTTGAATTTTTTAAAGTTACTTTTTTTTTTTTTAATAAACCGAGTGACAAGTATTTTAAAACAAAATTTAAATATGTTAATTGTTAAAATATTATAGGTAAGAATAAATTGAAATTTTTAAAAACTTTTATTTTTATTTTTTCTACCAATATAAATTTTTAAATTTTAAATTTATGTTTATTTTAATATATAAAGAACTTTATACATCCTAAAATGGACTTTAATTAAATTTTGCAAAGTAGTAACAAATTGGTTGTATAGTAACTAGTAAGGTATAGTGGAATAACAATAGTTTTATAAGAGATTAAAAATTTATAAGATTAAACTACCCAATTTACCACTAGAATAACCCGAATCAAATGTGATGAGTTGAATTATTATTTAGATCAACTAGTTAAGGAAGGGGTTGTTATGCCATGGACCTAGGTCCACCTTGCAAGATGGACCTGGGTCTACATTCGCATACACTATATTCTACATTCACATACACTATACTCTACCTTCACAATTTGTAAACTCCACATTCACACATTACATGATTATATGTTTAGTAACTATATTACCACTGTTATGCATTCACACATTCAAAACTCTATATTCACAGGTCCTATACTCCACATTCACAACTTGAGAACTCCACATTCACACATTACAGGGCTACAAGTTGCTAGAACTTCTTAACTCTATTACAGATTCACACATGCATAACGCTACATTCACGATTTCTATACTCTACATTCTCACTTTGAACCCTCTACATTCACACATTTCTGGGCAACTCTCCATTCACACAATCATAAATCTACAGGCACGATTTCTATAATCTACATTCACACTTTGAAACCTCTACATTCACACATTTCTGGGCAACTCTCCATTCACACAATCATAAATCTACAGGCACGATTTCTATAATCTACATTCACACTTTGAAACCTCTACATTCACACATTTCTGGGCAACTCTCCATTCACACAATCATAAATCTACAGGCACGATTTCTATAATCTACATTCACACTTTGAAACCTCTACATTCACACATTTCTGGGCAACTCTCCATTCACACAATCATAAATCTACAGGCACGATTTCTATAATCTACATTCACACTTTGAAACCTCTACATTCACACATTTCTGGGCAACTCTCCATTCACACAATCATAAATCTACAGGCACGATTTCTATAATCTACATTCACACTTTGAAACCTCTACATTCACACATTTCTGGGCAACTCTCCATTCACACAATCATAAATCTACAGGCACGATTTCTATAATCTACATTCACACTTTGAAACCTCTACATTCACACATTTTTGGGCAACTCTACATTCACACAATCATAAATCTACATTCACGATTTCTATACTCTACATTCACACTTTGAAACCTCTACATTCACACATTTTTGGACAACTCTATATTCAGCAATATGTTTACTAATTTAAAAAAAAATTTAAAAAAAAAAGAAAGACAAAAACGACGTAGTTTTGAACCCAGATCCACCTTGCAAGGTGGACCCGGGTCCACAGCATAATTTACCTTAAGGAAGCCAGTTCTGAAACGCACACAACTTCTGATCTGTTTTTCCAAAAAAACTTATGATGTAAATGTCAATTAATAGTACATCTCAATAAATTTGGGTCTAGTCATCCTAATAGTGGTTGGGTGGTGTAAATGTTTAATTATTAGTTCTTCTCAATCAAATCATATGGTGATGTAGATTTTAATTATTATTAGTCCAACTCAATAAATTAGGGTCAAGTCATCCTATTAATGTTTAGGTGTTTAATTATTATCAACTAATAGTCCAAACTCAATAACCCCAGCCCAGTATCTCATTTTTTATTATTATGAATTAATAGTCCAACTCAATAACCCAGCCCAGTATCTCATTTTTTATTATAATCAATTAATAATCCAACTCAATAACACAGCCCTATATCTCATTAATGAAAATAATGTCAAGCGACTTCACTGGGGATCGAACCTTCCGTAGACCAGCGCCTTATCCATTGGGCCATGAAGTCTTTTTTATTCAAAAATAAGTAAAATTCTGATAAAACGCATATAGTGATTTAATATTTTATTGGAAAATAACACTTTCCCCAAGTTAGGTGCATATAGGCTATGTTTGGCAAAACTTATTTAGGAGCTTATAGCTTATTTTAAGCTACTAATAAACTATAAGCTCTGTTTGGTAATGTTCTCAAAATAAGCTAGTAGCTTAAAATAAGAGCTTATTTTGAAACGCTACTTGGGGTAGCTTTTCAAAAATAAGCTAGTAGCTTTTTAACTTTTTTTTCATCTTTATCCTTATTATTTTAAATAAATGACATACTTTACCCCTCCTCTCAATTAAAACCCTTTTGACATTTTCTTTTCATTATGTTTCGTAGTAATTTCAGTTTGACATTTATGTTTGAACATTAATTTTTGTATGAACTAATCTTATGAATTATAAACATTTTTTTTACTTTATATATTTTCAAATATATGTTCTTACTTTATATTTTATTTAAATATATTGATTTCATTATTTTATATTTTAATATATAAACAAACCTATTTAAATTTAAAATTATTTAAATTGTATGAAGATGTCCTTTTTAGTCTTTTTACATTCATCAACTTATCAAAAAACTAATTTTTACCAAACACTTTTAAGCATAACAGTTAGCTTAACAGCTCTTAAGATTTCAGCTTCGAGCTTATAGCTTTTCAGTTTTCAGCTACTTTTCAGCTTTCAGCTACCTTTTCAGCTAGGTTTGCCAAACATAGCCATAGTAGTTTTTTTTCCCTAAGTTATTAAAGTGACGATTTTTCATCCTTAATTATTTTAAAAGTGACAATTTCTCCCCTATAATGTAAAATCAACATTTTTGCCCTTAAGTTTATCTAATATAAATAATAATTATTACCGAAATGGTCCCTCGACTATTGCAAAATTACCAATTTGGTCCTCGACAATTTTTTGTGCCCAATTAAGTCCCTCGACTTTGAAAATTTTAACCAATTTTGTCCTTCGTTTATTTTGCCATTAAATCGGGACCAAATTGGAAATTTTGCTATAGTCAAGGGACCAAATTGGTAACTAAATTTTCACTGAAATGGTCCCTTGATTATAGCAAAATTACCAATTTGGTCCCTTGACTATAGCAAAATTACCAATTTGATCCCGGTTTTAACGGATGTTTAACGGCAAAAATACCGGAAGACCAAATTGGTTAAAATTTTCAAAGTCGAGGGACTTAATTGGGCACAAAAAATTGTCGAGGACCAAATTTATAATTTCGTAATAGTCAAGGGACCATTTCGGTAATAAACTCTATTATTAAATTTTAAGTTTATCTAATAGGGAGCATTATATCTCATATTTTTTAATACAAAATATCCTTTCTGATGTATTATAATGCCTTCCAGTTTTCACATTTTGTAAGCATGCTTGCAATTATTAGTAATTTTTTGCTAGAAAATTGTATCTTTTAAAGTTGCCATTGGTTATATAGTAACCTATAAGACTTTCAATTGGTTACATCGGTGAAGTTTGAGAAGAAAAATCAGGGGTAGATTAGGTTACTTTCAATTGGTTACATCGGTGAAGTTTGAGAAGAAAAATCAGGGGTAGATAGTACACACAAGGCTCTTATGTGTATATTTTTCCTCACAAATGGCCCCAAAATCATTCCCAACACAAGCAATTCATTTGATTGTTGGACGATAGATTGTGACTTAAAATGTATGTTATCTATATATTGTGACTTCCACTAGTTAAAGTGTTCAAAAAAGAGGGAGAGAGATGGGACTTGGGAGTGGACATGCCCCTTTAAAAAGTTGCAGCCTCCCTCCACTTTAAGCCTCAAATGCTCAATTATTATTTTTGTGGAAATTTGTAAATGGAATATACTTTTTCCGAAAGGGCAAAAACTTGTGTGAGACCGTCTCAACATGAGACGGATCGGGTCGGGTATGCACAAATGTCATACTTATATGCTCAAATGTAATACTAATTAGGAATAAAATTTTTGTTACTTATTAAGGTAAATGTAATACTTTTAAGGGAAAATACAATACTTTTACATTTCGATTTAAAAGTATTACATTTTTACTCAAAATTATTATATTTGTCCTTATAAGTGAGAGGCACTTGTCAACATTACTTATTATGAAAAATGTATTACTTTTTCTCTTATAAGTAATAAAAATTGTATTTTTGATTAGTGTTATATTTGAGCATATAAGTATGACATTTGCATGGTGATTTGAACCGACCCGACCCGTCTCACGAATAAGGATCCTTGAAACGGTCTCACACAAGTGTGACCCTTCCGAAGGTAGGATTATGTAGTAACAGGTAATCACAAGGTTTAAAATTTAACGTTTTAAAAATTTATTTATTAATGTTATTAGTTTAAATTGGTAAGCTAGGAGCAAATATAGATTAATTTACTTTTTAAAAGTCCTCTATTTATTTGTATCACAAGATGAACTTTCTTGTAAGTTAAAAAACGATACATTAATTGTGTTTAATTCAAAAAATCACTTCCACTATTACTAACACATAATATTAAAATATCTCATACCAGCTAAATGTTATACCACGACTAGAGTTCATTTTGTATTGTGAATCTTAATATAAAAATTATGTACATTCAATTAATACATTCTGTATTTATAGTTAACAGTTTTTATATATGTAAGTAAATAACTTGATAATTGCTAACATATGTAATAACTGCAGAATTTGAAGATTATTTCTAGATAGTGGTCTATGTAAGGTATAAGCAATATTATCTCTCCTTTTTTTCAGTTAGTCAATTCCTCACGTTCCGCCAAAGTAATATTCAACGGCAAGTCTCATTACCTTATCGTCTACCTTTTCTTTTTCTATGACTGAACTGAAAATCAAAATTCTCAAAGGTCGTTTCATACTTTCATCCCGCTGAGATCATAGCTTTTCTGCTTAATCGCGACCTGATCACCGGGCAAGGCAACCCGACCTCGTTTTCCCTCGATCGGGTCGCCCGGCAATGTCGGCGACCAAACCCAAAGTTTCAGTAACGAATCCGAATGCGAACTCAAGCCCAAAGATCTGGCTTTTTTCTCTACTGCTAACCCTCCAGTATGGCTTTCAGCCACTCATCTCCAAACGCTTTGTCAGGTTCTAATTTTGCTTATCACTATTCCCTGATCTTCTTAATTGTGCGTGGATATTAATGCTTTTCACTTTATCAATTGTTCCCTGTATATATTTGATTGCATGTACTTGTATCCAGAGAGTGCATTTTTTGTTATTTTGATTTATGATATATCATTTTTGTTAAGGAAAAGACTTAGTTTTTTGTTCTCTTCTTTTTTCCTTAAAAGCAAGAAACTATTTTCAAAGTTATTGGTGTGGATTTCCACTTTATAGAATTATAGTTGCATCTATAATCCTATATGCTGTTGGAAGTACTTGTTTTTAATCTTTCTGTTGTGTCACTCCATGATAACCATGTTCCCTCCTGAAGTTCCTATCATATCTTTCCTGCAGACGAGAGGTGATTGTAACTTCATCTGTTTTAACATGTGAATTAGTCAAGGTAATTTTTTCCTTTTTCGCTTCTCCCACACGCCACTCCCTTCCTCAATCTATGAGCTGATCTTCAATTCATTGTTTGTATACTCAGTGGCATTGACATTGAATTGCAGGTTAGTTGTGCTCTTATTCTAATAGCAAAAGAAGGTAATCTGAAGAAACTATTCAAGAATTGGACTTTGGTTGGCTCGTTGACTGCCTCAGGGCTACCTGCTGCTATATATGCACTCCAGAATAGCTTGTTGCAGATTTCATACAAGAATCTTGATTCTCTCACTTTTTCAATTTTGAACCAAACAAAGCTGTTCTTCACTGCTTTGTTTACCTTTATAATATTGAGGTATGCCTGTGCTCATCAAATAGTTTCCTTTTCAGATCAACTTTAGGATTGTTACTAACATCACATTGTCTCTGTGGGACTCATCAATTTCTTTTGTATTAAGTCAATAGTGTCTTTGATATAAGTGTGCATATTTTTCATTGAGGCACAAGCCTTTATAATATTGGTTTTAGAAGTGACATAATTCCTTAACAGATTGCTGACTTATAGTTGTCAGCTTAATGATATATTAAATTAGTCACCCATTGAGGGTATGCATAAAGGTTTAATGAAGCTACTCTGGCTGTAAAAGTAAGTTTACCTAATCTTACTCAAATTTTGTGGTGACCAATTTTTTTCCATGACTGGTTTTGTCCATGGATTAGTGGATTGCCCTTCATTCAAATTGCATTTTATCCAGATCCTGGATCTCTTTTTGTTTCTTCAGATCAAGTTTTGCGTTGCTTATATGACATTGTAGTGCTGACTGTAAACCTCACTTGCCAGCATCTCAGAAAGCCCTTTCTTTTTCTGTTTTATAGGCAGAAGCAAACAATTCAACAAATTGGGGCTCTTTTCTTGTTGATTATTGCAGCTGTCCTTCTTAGTATTGGTGAAGGCTCCAGCAAAGCATCTGCTAGTAATAATATTAATCCTGATGAAATCTTATTCTATGGGATTGCTCCAGTCTTGGTAGCTTCTGTACTCTCTGGCTTGGCTTCTGCATTGTGTCAGTGGGCCTCTCAGGCAAGCAGATCTCCATCATTTTTTTCTCTTTACTCTGCTGACAACTTTGTTATTGTTTATTTACACACATTTATACTTCTCTATGCGTCAGGTCAAGAAACACAGTTCTTACATGATGACCATTGAGATGTCCATAATTGGGAGTCTCTGCTTGATAGCTAGTGCTTTCAAGTCTCCAGATGGAGAAGCCATCAGACTGCATGGATTCTTCTATGGTTGGACTGCACTGACAATGGTATAAGATCTTTATAATATAGAGAAAATGCTTTTAGATTTTATAAATTTGTGAAGTGGTCTGTTGCATGTGTAACATGCTCCTTACAATTTGTCTAATCGCTAATTAGAATTTTGGTTTTAAATTTTACTACATACAATTCAGATCAGGGCTTCTATCCACATTTTCCTGTTTCTTCAAAATTTCTATTAACTTTACCTAATATGGAATACCTTCTGTTTCTATTTCTTGGGAGTTGCCTTTTAAACCCATTTGTATTCCCATTTCTATCTAATGTAGTTTGTGAATTTCTTTATCCTCTAGTTTGTGCTCATCTTCTCGGGATTCTCACTGTTTTTGCGGGGTTTCTATTCAGTTAATCTCTTTTAAAAACTAGAAATTTTCCAAACAGATGAAAATTTCTAAAAATTTGTTTCTGAAGATGGAGTGAAGTAGCTAATATTTGTTGCTGTTGTTGTTGCTTTTTTTTTTTTTTAATAATAAATTATTTTGTTTCAGGTCCCTGTTACACTAAATGCCGTTGGTGGAATTCTTGTTGGTCTTGTGACCTCCTATGCTGGTGGCGTACGAAAGGCAAGTACCACACAATGAACCCTCTCTTTCTGTTGCTCTCTCTCACACTCACACATAAAGCACAATTGCATATGTAAATGTAGCCATCTCGATGTCTCGTCTCAGGACCAATGGTTTTAAGCATAGACAAGTATCTTCGACATACTAAGTGCATCAAAACATGACACTTCTCTTCATTTTCTCCCATATAGGTCGAATTATTTCCTGTTTGTAACACGCACAACCTTCCAATATGTATATAGAGATTTTTCATGCGTGTAGCTCAAACTTGCCTTTTCTCTTACCTCGATTCATTTATGGACATTCCTGATATTATCACATATATGCAGGGATTTGTCATTGTCTCTGCACTCCTTGTTACCGCTCTTCTGCAGTTCATCTTCGATGGCAAACCTCCTTCAATATACTGCCTCATGGCACTTCCACTGGTCATTACTAGCATCTCTATTTACCAAAAATACCCATACCGTATTAAGAAGAAGGAATCATGAAGATGCAGCATTGTGAGTGGAAGTTTACTTGGCCATACACCAAAACTAGTTTTGAATTTACTGACAGATATAGGGAAGAGTTGCTGTATTATTGTTATTGTTTACAGAAGTTGACTGCCTCAGGTTAATATGTTGAGAAAGGATTGGCATTCTTATAGCATGATAGTATTTTAAAGAAATATGCACACAATTAAATTTTGAGTTGTACTATATGGACTTCTAAATCTTACTCTCTTAATTTTACTCCTTATGTGGTGGGTACTGATAAGTTATTTTTTCGTGTGGGTTTCAATACAAATGTCTCCATTAAGATTTTGTGTGTGAGAATAGAAAATGGGAGTACACATAGTATAATTCTCTTGTCTGACCCAAGAAATGTCGGTTCAATATGAAACTGTAATACTTATACTAAAAAATGTAATACTAATCAGGAATAAAGTGTTTGTTGCTTGTAATACTTCTATAGAAAAATGTAATAATTTTAAATCAAAATAAAAAAATATTACATTTTTCTTCTTAAAGTACTCCGTATTACACTCCTTATAAGTAACAAATACGGAGTACTTTATTCATGATTAATATTACATTTTTTTGTATAAGTATTACATTTTCATCCTGATCCGACTTATCTCACGGAAAAAGATTCATGAAACAGTTTTACATGAATTTTTGTCAATTTTACAACATTAATTTAGTTTTAGGAGAGTTGAGTTGGCATGCACATGTCTGAATTAGTGTGCATGCCCTTATAAGCGATATAGAACTTCATAAATAAATTTAACAACTCAACTTGAAATTAATCAAATTCAATAAAAGTATAAAACTACAAGATATCAAAAGTATAAATATTTAATTAAATTCTATAATAGAATTACAAGATACTGAAAGCAATAATATTGGAAAGATTTTCCATACGCATTTATTATTGGTTTATTATAGACTATGATAAAAAAGGAAAATGCATATTTTCTCGCATTTTTCACCGCCTAACATCACTGTTGGACTAATTAAGATATTTTCATCCATTTTTATACCTTGCTTGTAATTAATATATTATGTACTTTCAATTGATAACTTATGATAACATATTATGTACTTTCCGTTAGAATTGTGTAATTTTTGACTCACCTAAATAAACTGACCAGTTTGAAATTCGAAGTAAGGGATGATGCAGGTATCCAAAACTGAAGAAACAATCTAAACGGACGAGTAGAAGATTCAAACGAAGGATCGGGTGAAAGAATTAGGCGAATAATTGGGCAGAGAGAAAAGTAGTTCAGTTGGAGACCAAGCTGACTTGGGGCAAAGGTCGGTGCAACTGTGGACCTGTTATTCATAAAGGATTGATTCCTCTTCCAGTGTGAAAGGAAAATACCATATATGAAAAGCGATCTAGGGTGGATTCGCAGAAGGTCGGAGAAGATCCCATAACAATTTGGAAAGAAATTGTATGCATTTATTATTGATTTGCTTACCTAGTTTAGACGGATTTCTTGGCTTCCAAATGCTCAATCTTCATGTATAAATACATTGCTAGTGTCTTGAACAATGGTTAAGCTCTCTAATCGCACATAAGACAATAAAATATCTTTTTGACAACATTCCAATTGATCTTTCAGTTATATTGGCTGGCTAATTGACTGCCTTCATAGTCATAAAACCAACAGAGATAATTAAATATTTGCGCCAAATTAAACTTGCTCATCTTACCATCAAAAGCAAACCAACTGGTTTCATCCGGACAATAAACAAAAATTGTGAATCATGTTTTATAGTAACAACCACATTAAGGACGTCTCCAACTTGGTATCCTATAGCAGACTGCCAGCTACCTAGAAGACCATTCAATCCTGGTTCCAAAACATATCTTGAACAATAGTAATAGTAATAATAATAGTGTATCTAATTGAACACCCTAAGTTTTTAGTATTTCCAACTTCTTTTTCTTTAGTTTTTTTTCTTCCATGTAAAGTACAAACTCTAGCATGCGCAACCTCCACCTTGTTGCTCTGCAGAATTAGTATTTGTGGTGGGCTTCAAATTCACATCAACCATATCTTCCTGTTTTGTGGATGAAAGTGTCTCCATCCCTGGCAAGGCAGCCGCAATCTTACGGAATAAAGGCTGCATAATGGAACTCCAAACTGAGATTTTGTGTATTCATGCACTTTTTTGTGTCAACACTTATCTACCTAAAGAAACTAATGGCTTCAAATGTTCATGTATGACCCAAGCCACAGAGAGAGGAGTTTGCAATTCACATTTTATGCCACCAAAAGGCAAAGGAGTTTGCAATTCACATTTTATGCCACCAAAAGGCAAACATTACCAAAGGTCAGTATTTGAGGTCATAAGTTAAAGGTAACTTTACCTTGATATTGAATCCAGCCTTAGCACTGGTTTCTATAAACATGACACCGAACTCCCGAGCCTTGGCATCACCTTCTTCTATTGAAACTTGCCTGTTTAAATAGCAGAATCATCATAGAAGATTTCTGAGAAATGATATGGAGTATATGTCAAGAGACAGAATTAAAAAAATGTGATCAATCTGTGTCTTTTCTTTCAAAACAATTTCTTTGTTCTTTTAGATAAATTTTTCTAATGGAAGCAAGCAATAGCATGCTATCAAATATCAATAAAAGGGAAAAAACATGAGAACAGAAAAAAAGAGGTTCCAGAAAATTGAAGCTGATATCGGCAAAAGAATGTCATATTTCCGCAGATTTACACTTAATCTGCAAGGTGCATTTGTACTCTTCAATGTTTAGACATACATTGCAAGAAAAATTTCAAAAGCAGTAAACGATGGGCACCAATCATATAAATAATTGGATATATGCAACTTTCAGCTAGGAAATCATGGCAGAATTCAAAGAAGCTGACAGAGTTGATGAAAATCAAAGAACCCACAATTGACTGACGTACAAACAATTCAGCAACTTCAATGGAAATACAAAAGAAGCACAAATCTATTTCACCATTTAACAATACACTTGTGAAAGATGGAATAAAAAGAGAAACCACTGACCTTTTATCAACAAGATCAGTTTTGTTCCCAACAAGAACAATAATGACATCACTGCCTCTTTCAGTGCGTACTTCCTCAATCCATTTTGAAGTGTTAAAAAATGATTGACGGTCTGCAAATGTGATGGTTTGGCTATTAACTATGGTTTGTCACATTTGATGGGTAAAATTGTACAAAGAGATAGATATGTCAATCGAAAGAAACAATTGCATTGATTAAAATTTTCTAGATTTTGTCCTCATAAAATTTTGAGTAGGTAAAAAACAGAGAAATATAAAGAAATCTCTTGCATGGTCACTTCAATTAGTAACTCACTTGCAACATCATATACTATCACTGCAACAGAAGAATCTCTGATGTAACTTGGGATAAGACTTCTAAACCTCTCCTGTCCAGCAGTATCCCTGTATGAAGTTGGAAATGAAATGTTAAGAAGACTATGGAGTAATATTTAATTATATTTATGAACACAGGGTACACCACCAATCTCTTAATGATCAATTAGTATGAACTTTCACTTATATGTTCTCTTCAGTCCATTCAATATAAATGTATGACTATGTTCAGCAGGAAAGCAGAATATAAGGTAAAATTGTAAATCTTGACCATGCTTAAAGGTTTGGCAGGAACCCAAAAATAAAAATAAAACTAAAACCACATAGACACCCCCACACAAAGTGTGTAGACTACTAAAATACTTGCATGTCTGTTGATATTTTATTTAGCTTTCAAAATGTGTCCTGTGAAATCAACATATGCACTGACTCAGATATGTTGCCTGTTAAGAATGAATGATAACCCTACCAGAGTTGCAAGCGAACTGTTCGATCTTCAAGGTACATTGTCTTAGATAAAAAATCAATTCCAATCGTAGCCTGCATGTTGTAACAAAAATGTAAGGAAGAGCTTCAAAATCATGACAAATGTAAGTTTGAATGCGTGATTTTGCAGTGAGTCTTCATGGGTTTAAGATAACACAACCCACCATCTTGCTTAATACTTTATTTAGGAGTTATTGCCACTTTTGGCCCTTAGCTATTATCTTCTTCTCACATTTGATCCCAACTATTAATCCTTGCCACATTTGGTGCGCTTTTCTTGCCACATTTGGTCTTGCAAACTAATGTTTGGCAACCACAAGTTATAAATGTTAATTTTTCTCCTATAAATATTAATTTTTCTCTTATCGGACAACTTCAAAGGCACGTCGTCCCTTCAAATCTAAATACACACTACTGTCACTATTTTTATAAAAAAAAAAAAAGCCCCCAAAATTGAAGGAAATGTAAAAAATCTTTACCCTTTTCTCCTGCCACTCTACACCCAAAAATCGGAAGAAGCTTCACATTTCGGGCAATTTTGGAAGTTTTAGTAATAGTAATGTATATTTAGATTTGAAAGGACAACCTTGTCCTTGAAGCTTTTCCAAATAAAAATAAAATTAACTTTTCCAATAATTGTTTGAAATGTATTTGGTCGATAGGACGAAACGTGACAAGAAAAGCATACTTGTCTACCAAATGTGATAAGATTAATAGTTCTGGATAAAATGTGGGAAGAAAATTATAGTCAATGGACCAAAAGTAACAAAGAATTAAATAGGCATCATTTCTTGAGAAACTAATCTCATACTCCGCAAGTCATATGCAAGTACAGCACAATTACCTAGTTACATGTTTAAATTCAAACATTTCAAAATAATCCTATATATAATGTTTTGATTTAGCAATTGGCAATCTATCCTTCCATTGTTATACAAACAGTAATTCCATTTCAAACACTCGAATTCTTTCTTAACCATATATGAGAACATACAGCTGAACAGGAAATCCTTGATCCGCTTCATCAAAATATCTAAATACTTCAAAACTAAACACGGAGCATACGAGAAAATAAGATCCACCTACATTTACGTTAGAAACAAACAAGAATATGAAAATCTGTCCATACACATGACCTACCTTCATCCCACGATGACAAGCCGGAGAATTGTTTATAACGGCGAATTTGAGAAGAAAGCATTTTAATGCGAGCATTGAAAGAAATCTAGATCATACCTGATAGGTAGTATCGAATTTATCGTACATGAAGCGAGTGATAATGCTGGTTTTGCCGACCGATTGATCACCGAGAAACACCAGCTTATACTTGGCCAGAGGCGATACCACCGCCATTACGTTGTGTTTCGGTTAAAATCTCTGCGTTTCAAACTTTTCTTCTCAGCGTTTGGAGGGAGATCAGATCTGGATCGGTGGAATACGAGAGAGAAGCACTAAGAAGGAAGGGAGCGAAGAACGGACAACGAAATGCGCAGACTGCCTTTGAATTATCGTTTTATATACGTCTCTAAGATGAAACCGCCAACCACGCCCAAACACGGCAAAATCCAAATTTTCTCGTTTTTGGAATTACTTTCCGTCGTCACATTACAATGACTAGCATGCCCTTTTTCGTTCCTTGGATCGTTGCTTTATCAAGATCAGGGAACTGAGAGAAGGGGGTTAATTTTGGTACCATCCAATTGCTACAGACTAGTTAGTTACGGAGTAGCGAGGACTAAACTTTTTAATTAATATTATATGCACGTAAATTTAAATATTCATGCATGAGATTAATTTGTTATAAAAGACATCAACTTATAAGTTGGCAATACATATAAAATGTTGTGAAGTGTAAATTTATGTAATTTTTTTTTAAATAATTACAAATTACCAATTAAATACTTACATTTTTCATGAGTATTTTTATAACATTTAAAAATTAGTATTAAATGAAGAACTTTTATTTAAAGTTAAAAGGAAAGTTAGGAAAAAATACGGTAAGAAGGTTGTGTGCGACTATCAAAGTATATAGTTTTGTGGGTTCCAATTTCGATCAAGTGTTGTGGTTGAATTGGCGAGCTTTGGGCTAATATTATATTTTGTTGTGTTGAAATAGACGGTATAGACATGTGGAGCTTGAAAGTGATTCGTTAGTAGCTATTGGGGGGATTTTGCATGCACATAGAAAATGATAAGGGCCCCGTATTTGAATATTATTAGTGATATTCGTGAGTCGATTAGGAGAGACTGGTATTTACGTCTACGACATATTCATCAAGAGACAAACTTTCCCGCTAACTAGATGAAATACATGTAATTAATAGGGGAACAATTTGGGTTGCGAGTTTTAGAAAATTCACGAAACAAAGTTAAACCACTCTTAGCAGCTTATAATGTGGAAGTAGCTAGATCATGTTTTGTTTAATTATGAGTTGTTTTTGTTCTTTTCTTTATCCTACAATATGAAAAAAAAAATTATTGCTAAATTACAATGTTTTTATCTATTTCTTGTGAATTAAATTTGAGTTATAGTGGTTTAGTTGTCTCCTCTAACTAATGATGAGTTGAGGATAAATAATTTATTTCAATTTTGCGCTTTTAGTTTTGGAATATAGTTTCAATTTCATTTATTATGTCTGACATTAATTTTTTTTTTCTTTTTTATGCTTGATATTTTTAAAGATACTACTTTTCAAATTGTCCTCCTATAGTCCTATATATACATATAATTAAGTGATTTGTTTTTTTATAAACTAAAGAAATTTCGAAGGCTTTGAATTTGAAGTGGATCATTTCTTTAAAAAGTTAGATAACGAAAGGTAATTCCTATGTCAAATTACATAGAGCGGTTTTCCTACCCTCATTTCATTTGTAATACTTTGTATCTGAATTATGATTAATGCTATTTATTGTTTCCCTTTCGAGAAAACATGTAAACCCTTTTTAAAAGTGAAAATTAAAATCAAACACTATAAATAAAAGTACCACTATATCAAACAACTAGGATAATTTTTTTTAATAAATTAATACTTTAACGTAAAAAGAAAGTCAAACCTCTAGTCTACCGCATTTGTAGTATAAATTATTGGTTAAAATGTCAATTTGACATTTATGTTTTCAGCGGCTATGGATTTATTACCATTTGTTATTGAAAGAATCGGTTAAAAGTAGTATAAGATATCAAATAGAAGCTAACACCATGGATACGAGTTGTTAATTGCAAGCAAGAAAACATAAAGTTTTAGGATACATGCATTTGGTTATTTATTTATTCACGAAAAGAGAGGCTATGGGAGGGATATTCAAGGCATTAAGCTTGCATGTTCACTTAACCATATATAAATGTTGAAATCGGAACCATGTGGACTTTAAATCAAAAGTCACTTTACTTGATCTCCACTTTTTGTGTTACGATTTATATTTTGTTTGTAATACTCAACATACAGTCATAAACTGATAAACCTGTAATGTGAAATGATATGGCTTTAAAGTCAATAGTACTGGACCAAATGCTGTAATGTCTTTGGTCCAACTCGTCCTGCTGGACCAAACCCCTTCAGTACAAAGAGGGCTGTAATCAAGACCCCATTTTCAAACTAATTATTGTACTTGGGCTCTACATACGCCGTATTAGTGATAACCATCAAAGAACTAAGATGCTTCCATGAATCAGGGTTCAAATAGTAATACTTTTGGTATAGGTTTATTTTTAATATACTAAATCTTTAGTGTATAATTATTTAAATTTGCAATACACTTAAAATGAACATTGAATTCACTAAAAATAAATATGTATCAAAATATAATAAATTTACTAAAAATGAACTTAGGGTGTGTTTGGAAAGCAGGAAAATGACTTCTGGAAAATGTTTTTCGGAAAATGAGTTCATTTTCTGTGTTTAGATGTATTCTGGAAAACTGTCTTTGGGTGTTTGGTTCATTTTCTGGAAAATAAGTAGAAAATGTATAATTATATATTTTTATTATTTTATTTAAAATATAAAAATATTTATAATAATACAAAACTAATATTTTTATATAAATAAAATTTTAAAAAAAATAATAAAAAATAAAACTCCCCTTTGGTATTTTCCATGGGCGGAAAATGACTTCCGCCCATTTTGAGCGGAAGTCATTTTCCGCCAATTTGAGCCTATTTTCCCCAGTCAACGGAAATCATTTTTCGTTGACTGGGTTTTCCAAGTGAAGCCAAACATGAGAAACCTGGCAAATGATTTCCAGAAATCATTTTTTGGGTTTCCAAACACAGCCTTATATCAAGATTCACCTGTAAGGCAGATTGGAGTCCGCTATATAATTTGCCAAAGAACTAATGGGCTGTTTGGTTCACGGAATAGGTAGGGAATGTCATAGCATTCCCAATAATAAACAATTCCGTTGTTTGGTTCGCATTTGTATTCCCAAGAACATTATTCCCGGGAATGAGCTATTACCCTTGCCCATTGTGGGGCCTTGAATCCCATTAGCCAAGTTTTACTTGAAGTGTGCTAGGAATTATTAACCATGGCTCATTGAACTTGCACAATTCAACTTTAGTATATTCAAGCTCATTAAATCACTTGCATTTGCATCCCCATGCCAGTCTACAAGTTATTCACTCCATAGAATAAATCATCTCCAAATTTGATATATAACTAAAAGACAAAATAGAATATTATCACCCATCCCAAGTCATTCTATTATCACTCCCCATTGGCTTCCGCTCCAAGGCCATAGCCATCCATTACTCCATTAGATATCATATTCACATAATCACATGTTTAGTTTGTGTTTAACTTAGCAATAATTGCTAAATTTTCTATGTATGAATTCCCTTCTTTGCAAAGAAAAGGGTGTAAAACATATTAATATCGTCAATATACTTAATACATTGAAGTACCTAAATCACCTAGAGTGATTCAAGCTACTTCATTCTCTATTAAAATACTTAATACATTGAAGTACCTAAATCACCTAGATTGATTCAAGCTACTTCATTCTCTATTCAAATACTCTCTAGCGTGCCGACTAGCTGAGCAAAGCTAAAAAAAAAAAAAACAAAATAACAAAAAAAAACAAAAAATTAAAAAAAAAAAATACATGCCCAAGTAGGTGCCTGGTCAACGAACAACTAGATGGGTAACTCTACCAACTAGTCAACCAGCCAATTAAATAGGCGACTATCACCTAATACGTCTCAGCCTAGCGGCGCCCTAGGCAGCCACCTAGGCCAGTTTTACAACGTCAACTATATATGATAATTTATACTAGTTTATGTTAGGACTACCAAAATACAAGGTAAATAAACAGTAGCAGTGTGAATTAAATTCTTGTTTTGTAATCTTTTGTCACCTTCAAGGTAAAACTCAATCCAAATAAGCAGTTCCTTGCAACTTGCAGCATCCTACTACTAATGTTTGGTTTATTCAGTATCACCAGCTCTAACTTCAGATCTTGGGGCAAGAAAGTGGCATCAAGAACAAAATCCAAGCATTAAACACTACCAAATTTGTACACTTCAATGAAGTTGTGTAAGGGGGATCCTAGTCTCTTCATTAACAAATTTCAAGGATTTGGCTGAATTTTTGCATAGGAGTAGAATTATGATGATGTTCTAGAGAGCAATAGATACTTGCCTCAAGAATTACTGTTAATTTCTAAGGGATGTTTGGTTCAAAGAATTTTTTTTAAGGTACAGTAATATTCCCAAGAATCTCAAATAAATCCAAAATTTTGGAGGGAATGAAAATTTTAAGAATGTAACAAAAAAATGAACAAGAATCCATCTCCCGTAGTATCCCTTTACCTATGGAAGTCTAACATTCCAATGAACTGCAAACCAAACAAGGGTATATAAGATTCCAAAGTTATATATACCTGCAGAGATTATGTGATATAACCTTAACCAAATGCTCCCTAAAATGTTCTTTACCTTTCAAGTTTCAAGTCCTTTGATAACTAAAAGAATTGAAGCCAAGTTACAGAGATTTCAGAGCTACATCAAGAACATAAATAAGTAAATAAATAGTGTAACACAGTCTAATGCACTTTTCTCCCTGGGAAAATGGATGGGAAAGAAGCAGGTGAAAGGAAAAATCAACCAAACCCAGGCTACAGGTAGTAATCCGTCAAGGCAAATCCATAACCTAAAATAAGGTTTTCGAAGACATCTTCTGGGAAGAAAATGGAGAATTAATTTTTGGGAAATAGAATGGTGTTTTGTTTCATAACCATGGACTGCATTCTTACAAGTCAGTTGAAAAAATGCATAGGTAGGAAAAGCTCCTATTGCACCATCACCAACTCCATAATGACAATGTACATGAGACAAACAGATCCCATTTGATTGGAAATATCAAACTTCAAGCATAAACATATCTCAAGTAAATAGTAAATAGCACTTCAAATCACAGAAGCACAGCAAAAAAAGAACAAGTATACAAGTCTAAACTACTTTTTCAGTAAGCTGATATATTCAAAAATTAGTATCAACACCAATTATTAGCAAAACAACTAATGAAAGCAGTTTCAGGGCACCATTTCTATGAATGCAATAGATTTCTTTTTCATAACAAATTTAAATCCTACCTGCCAGCAAAAGACTTCATGCTGCTCCACGGAAACTTTGCGGTTGCAGCATCAACACCACTACCAGCATTCCTGGTTCGATTTACACCATGGCCACGACCGTATCTCCCATGGGGCCTCGATTTCCCATCTTTCCTATCATCAAGCCAATGTGCCTTCTTTGGTTCACCATCCTCAACTATGCTGGATTTCGATTGCTTGCTCGTTTCTTGTTTAATCTGTTCGATTATTCTGATCGGGTAAAACTCCGGTGAGATGGACAAAGGGTTCTTCAGGGTAACATAGGCCTTTTTGTAGTCAGGCTTGGCGATCAACAACCCGCCTCGTTTCTTCTTCTTCCCATCCATGTTCAGGGTTTGGACCTTCTCCACTTCGAATCCGTAGAGTGACTCCAAAACCCTCTTTATCTCAATCTGCAATTCGACAAAGCAATTTACACCTATCCAATCTCAACCTAGAAATCAAATATACACATGCGCGCATCTATCCTTATGCATCTATGAACACCAAACGACAGATACACGTACCTTGGAAGCGGAAGGGATGGTTTTGAGAGCAATCTCGGTAATATTTTCGAACGAGGACGGCATAAGGAGTTTAATGGGTAAGTTAGCAAAGTGTACTATTCTTCTTCCCAATCTGCTCCCCATTGCAAACTATGAGTTCCCTATCAATGGCCGCTGGAGCTGGAGTATGCGTTTACGAAGTGGTACAGTACTGGTAAACTGATGCCTAGTGAGGGTTTGCGTGAGCTACGCACAATGTCACAAACTCGTTTGATGATGGTATTGCAAGAAGCGGATCTGAGTATCTGACATAGAGGCCCAATCCAGAATCTCTAGGGCCTGCTCTTTAGTTGTCGGAGTCCATTCCTGATTTAAAATGACGTTCAAATAATATTTTTTTGGATCCTGATTTAAAATGATGTTGACATGAGGTGTTTTGCGTTTTTTTTTTTTTTTTTCCTGAAAGTTTAATGGTCCAAGTCCACCGACTAATACACACTCGCTTCAAGAGGCATAGGAGCTGGTTCAAGAATAATAGTCACTTATTAGAATCGAATCTGAGTTGTCCCGGAGTTCTTCCCCACAAAGAAGCTTTTTTGTCACTTGAACTACCCATTTTGATTACGTTCAAATAATATACATGTTGTTAACCTTATCCTATTATATATTTTCAGCTAAAAGATTATATGTTTATAAATAAGTTGAAGGTACAAAATATTTTAATTGTAATAGTTATATAATTTATTAATTAAAGATACATAATATATTCATTGCATGTACATAATACGTTAATTGTAATTGGTACATAATTTATTAACAGTAGGTAAGGATATGCGTCGAGCGGGTTCAAATGGTTCTATTTTACAAGTGCTAAACCCATTCGGTTTTTGGTTAATTATTATAATAATAATATCCAATTTGTTGTAAAAGTCTTGAAAACTCTTTCATTTTTTACAATTTTGAATTTGATCGGTTACTTTTGTTTTCAGGCTCATTTCGAAAATAAAAATAACACAAATAATTAAATATAATAAATTACCGTTTACATAATTTAAAGGCAAAATAACCAAATAACTCCATCTTGCAGAGTCAAAGTTACAAACTACTAAATATAGAAGGAATAAACTACAAATAAACCATCGTACTATTTTGGAACAAGCAATTAAGTCATCGAACTCGAATAATCTCAAATAAGTCATTGAACTCGAAAAAACGAAGCAATTAAGCCACTTAAACCGGAAAAAAAAAAAAGAACAATTAACCTATTTTTAACAGGTCATTTGAATTTTTCGGCGACCGGCGATAAGACTGAGAGGGCGACCAGAAAGGTCGCCTTCTCCAGAGAGGGTGACCAGAAATGGCATTTTTATTTATATTGTTTGATTTTAATTTTTACTTTTAAAAGGGGGGGGGGGGGGGGG
>NC_044918.1:1981614-2020975 GCF_003576645.1 Ipomoea triloba
GGGGGGGGGGGGGGGGGGGGGGAGTGTTTAAAGGAAAGCTATAAAAATCAAAATTCAGATACAAAGTATTACAGATGAAATGAGGGTAGGAAAATCACTCTATGTAATTTGACATAAAAAGTACCTTTTGTTATCTAACTTTTTAAAGAAATGATCCACTTCTAATTTAAGTATTCAAAATTTCTTTACTTTATAAAAAATCACTTAATTATATGTATACGAGGACACTTTGAAAAGTAGTATCTTTAAAAATATCAAGCATAAAAAAGAAAAAAAAATATTAATGTCAGCCACAATAAATAATGAAATTGAAACAATATTCCAAAACTAAAAGAGCAAAATTGAAATAAATTATTTATCCTCAACTCATCATTAGTTAGACTGAGGCAATTAACTAAACCACTACCACTCAAATTTAATTCACATACAAGAAATAGATAAAAACATTGTAATTTAGCAATAATTTGTTTCCCATATAGTAGCTACTAGCTAGGATAAAGAAAAGAGCGTAACAACAACAAATAATAATTAAACAAAGCATGATCTAGCTACTTCTACACTATCAACTAACTACTAAGAGCGGTTTAATTTTGTTTGGTGAATTTTCTATAACTCGCAACCCAAATTGTTCCCTTATTACATGTATTTCATTTAGCTACCAGGAAAGTTTGCCTCTTTATGAATATGTCATAGACTGTAATAATGTCAGTCTCTCCTAATCAACTCACGAATATCACTAATAATATTCAAACACGGGGTCTTTATCATTTTCTCCGTGCATGCGAGATCCCCTAATAGCTACGTACTAAAGAATCACTTTCAAGCTCCACATGCCTATATCTGTCCTCTATTTCAACACAACAAAACATAATATTAGCCCAAAGCATAGTCGTTAAGCTAACCCCAACACTTAATCGAAATTAGAACCCACAAAGTTATACATACTTTGATAGTCGCACACAACCCCTCTTATTGTACTTTTTTCTAACTTCCCTTTTAACTTTAAATAAAAAGTATTCATTTAATAATTAATACTAATTTTTAAATTTTATAAAAATGCTCATGAGAAATGTAAGTATTTAATTGGTAATTTGTAATTGTTTTTTTAAAAAATATTTTTACATAAATTTACAACAATTGACATCACTTCACAACTTTTTATATGTATTGCCAACTTATAAGTTGATGTGTTTTATAACAAATTAATCTCATGCATGAATATATAAATTTACGTGCATATACTATTAATTAAAAAGTTTAGTCCTCAGTACTCCGTAACTAACTAATCTGTAGCAATTGGATGGTACCAAAATTATCCCCCTTCTCTCAGTTCTCTGATCTTGATAAAGCAACGATCCAAGGAACGAAAAAGGGCATGCTAGTCATTGTAATGTGACGACGGAAAGTAATTCCAAAAACGAGAAAATTTGGATTTTTCAATTCCGTGGTTGGGCGTGGTTGGCGGTTTCATCTTAGAGACGTATATAAAACGATAACTCGAAGGCAGCGCAGCCTGCGCATTTCTTTATCCGTTCTTCGCTCCCTTCCTTCTTAGTGCTTCTCAGTTCTCTATCGTATTCCACCGATCCAGATCTGATCGCCCTCCAAACGCTGAGAAGAAAAGTTTGAAACGCAGAGATTTTAACCGAAACACAACGTAATGGCGGTGGTATCGCCTATGGCCAAGTACAAGCTGGTGATAGTCGGCGATCAATCGGTCGGCAAAACCAGCATTATCACTCGCTTCATGTTCGACAAATTCGATACTACCTATGAGGTATGATCTAGATTTCTTTCAATGCTCGCATTAAAATGCTTTCTTCTCAAATTTGCCGTTTTAAACAATTCTCCGGCTTGTCGTGGGATGAAGGTAGGTCATGTGTATGGACAGATTTTCATTTACTTTTTTGTTTCTAACGTAAATGTAGGTGGATCTTATTTTCTCGTATGCTCCGTGTTTAATTTTGAAGTATTTAGATATTTTGATGAAGCGGATCAAGGAGTTCCTCTACAGCTGTGTATGTTCTCATATATGGTTAAGAAAGAATTCGAGTTTTTGAAATTGAATTACTGTTTGTACAACCATAGAAGGATAGATTGCCAATTGCCAAATCAATACATTATATATTTTTATATAGGATTATTTTGAAATGTTTGAATTTAAACATGCAACTAGCTAGGTAATTGTGGTGTACTTGCATATGATTTGCGGAGTATGAGATTAGTTTCTCAACAAATGATGCTTATTTAATTCTAAGTAGTTAAACTTACCTGCCAAGGACCTTATAGTCCAGTGGCATCAAACCCTTCCCTTTATACGGGAGGTGGTGAGTTCGAGTTTCAGTGGGGGCAATATTGACTCTTGTGCTTCAATAGGTTGAGAAAGTAGTTATGAACAGATACTTTTAGTCCATTGACTATAATCTTCTTCCCACATTTTATTTAGAACTATTAGGTCCTGTTTGGTAAATTATCAGCCTATAAGCCAATTTTGGCTTATTTGATCACTATTAGTTGTTTGGTTAATAAGCTTTTTGTAACTCCAAAATGCTAAAAATCAAAAGGCTACTCAAAGTAGCATTTTCAATTAGCTTTTTGAGAAAAGAAATTATACCAAACAGCTATCACCACTACCAACTAATTTATCAAACAAATTTCTACAATCAGTCAATATTATCAACAAATCATACCTTCTAACCTAAATAGCCTTACCAAACAGGGCCTTAATCTTATCAAATTTGGTAGTCAAGTACTATGTATGTTTTTCTTGTCACGTTTGGTCCTATCGACCAAATACTTTTCAACAATTGACCAGAAAACTTAATTTTATTCTTGTTTGAAAAAGTTTAAAGGACAAAGTTGTCTTTTCAAATCTCAATATACACTACAATTACTAAAACTTTGAAAATTGCCCAAAATGTGAAGCTTCTTGTGATTTTTGGGTGTAGAGCGACATGAGAAAAGGGTTAGGTTTCCTACATTTCCTTCAATTTTAGATTTTTTTTTTTGAAATAATGATAGTAGTGTGTATTTAGATTTGGAAGGATGACGTGCCTTTGAAGTTGTCTAATAAAGTGATAAGAGAAAAATTAGAAGAAGATAATAGCTAATGGCCAAAAATGGCAATAACTCCTAAAAAAAAGTATTGAGATGGTGGGTTGTGTTGTCGTAAACCCATGAAGACTCACTTCAAAATCACGCATTCAAACTTACATTTGTCACGATTTTGAAGCTTTTCCTTACATTTTTGTTACAACATGCAGGCTACCATTGGAATTGATTTTTTAAGTAAGACAATGTATCTTGGAAATCGACCAGTTCGCTTGCAACTCTGGTAGGGTTATCATTTATTCTTAACAGGCAACATATTTGAGTCAGTGCATATGTTGGTTTTAGTTTTATTTTTAATTTTGGGTTCGTGCCAAGCCTTTTAGCATGGTCAAGATTAACAATTTTACCTTATATTATGCTTTCCTGCTGAACATAGGCATACATTTATATTGAATGAACGGAAGAGAACATATAAATGAAAGTTCATGCTAATTGATTATTCCTTAAAATTTGTTTTAAATATAATTAAATATTACTCCATAGTCTTCTTAACATTTCATTTCCAACTTCATACAGGGATACTGCTGGTCAGGAGAGGTTTAGAAGTTGTATCCCTAGTTACATAAGAGATTTTTCTATTGCAGTGATAGTATATGACGTTACAAGTGAGTTTACTAGTTAAAGTGACCATGCAAGAGATTTCTTTATATTTCTCTATTTTTTACCTAATCAAAATTTTTTGAGGACAAAATCTAGAAAATTTTAATTAATGCAATGTTTTCTTTTGATTGACATATCTATCTTTTTGTACAATTTTACCCATCAAATGTGACAAACCATAGTTAATAGCCAAACTATTACATTTGCAGACCGTCAATCATTTTTGAACACTTCAAAGTGGATTGAGGAAGTACAGGCTGAAAGAGGAAATGATGTCATTATTGTTCTTGTTGGGAACAAAATTGATCTTGTTGATAAAAGGTAAGGTCAGTGGTTTCTCTTTTAATTCCATCTTTCACAAGTGTATTGCTAAATGATGAAATAGATTTGTGCTTCTTTTGTATTTTTATTGAAGTTGTTGAACTGTTTGTACCTTAGTAAATTGAGGTTTCTTTGATTTTCATCAACTCTGTTCTCTTCATTGAATCCTAACTGAAAGTTGCATATATCTAATTATTTATATGATTGGTGCCCATTGTTTTATTGCTTTCGAAAATTTTCATGCAATTTATGTCTAAACATTGAAAAACACAAATGCACCTTGGATATTAAGTGTAAATCTATGAAAATGTGTCATTCTTTAATTTTCTGATATCAGCCTCAATTTTCTAGAACCTCTTTTTTCTGTTTTCATGTTTTCTCCCTTTTATTGATATTTGATAGCATGATATTGTTTGCTTCCATTAGAAAAATTGATCTAAAGAACAAAGAAATTGTTTTGAAAGAAAAGATACAAATTGATTACATCATTTTTAAATTTGTCTCTCAACATATACTCCATATCATTTCTCACAAATATTCTATGATGATTATGCTATTTAAACAGGCAAGTTTCAATAAAAGAAGGTGGTGCCAAGGCTCGTGAGTTCAGTTTCATGTTTATAGAAACTAGTGCTAAAGATAGATTTAATATCGAGGTAAAGTTATGACATCCTTAATGTGGTTGTTAGTATGAAACATGATTCACAATTTCCGTTAATGTTTGAATGAAATCGGTTGGTTTTATGACTACGTAGTCAGTTGGTGAGCCAACATAATAAAAAAACTGATTGGAATGTTGCCAAAACAAAAATTTATTGCCTTGTGTGCGATCAGAGCCCTTAACCTTGTTTAGGGCACTAGCAATGTATTTATACATGAAGATTGAGCTTTTGGAAGGCAAGAAACCGATCTATCGCTTTACATACTAGTAGTTTCCTTTTACGCTGGTAGTTTCCAATGACGCGCCGATCTGCCCCGAGTCGACCTAGTCTCCAACTGAACGATTTCTCTCATCTATCTGCCCAATTGTCTCACCTGGTTATCTGATTAATTCTTTCACTCGATCCTTCGTTTCACTCCTCTACTTGTCCGTTTATCCGTTCGACTACCATACTCATCATTCCATCCGCCTAGATCTCGTCCATCCATTTGCCTGACTACCATATTCGTCGATTTGGCCACTGAACTCCCCCACTCATCCATCCAGCCTGATTCCACTACTCATTCGGCCACCCGCACGACTCCCCTACTCATTCGTTTAGCCGCTTAACACCTACACTCGTCTATCAAGTTGCTTGACTCCCCTTCTCATCCACCCAACTCCTTGCCCCTTTGCTCGATTCCTATGATTTCCCCCGTCCCCCGCTTGATTCCTCTGCCATGCGCACCTCGATTCCTTCCTTCTACATCGGTCAGTTGCCTAATTATCACACCTAACTGGGTTCATCTAGTCCCTCACTTAGTTGCCTAGTTATCACACCTCTAATCCTCTTAAGGTTTAGCCCTCACACCTGAAATTCCAAAACCTTCAAGAATTCATTTTTCAAGGAGGTGTGGTTGATTGAGCGTTTTTAGACTTTTTTTTAAGGCCTCTTGTCGACCTTCAAACTTCAAATCGTCTATCGACTCTTTTTTCAAGGAAGCGCGATTGACCGAATGTCGACTACGCTCGATCTTCAAACTTCAAATCGTTTATCAACTCCATTTCAAGGAGGCGCGCTTGATCGAGTCTTGACTCCTCTTTCAAGCCTCTGCTCGGCCTTCAAACTACAAACCTTCTATTGACTCCTTCAAGGACGAACATGATTGACCGTGCACCCATTCCTTTTTCAAGCATCTGGTCGAACTTCAAACTCCAAACTGTTTATCGACTCATTTTCTTAAGGAAGTGTGATTGATCGTGCACCGACTCATTTTTCAGGCCTCTAGTCGACTTTAAACCCCAATTTGTATATCCACACTTTTTTCAAGGAGGCGTGTTGACCAAGCGTCGACTTTTCTTTCAGGCATCTAATTGACCTTCAAACGCCAAATCGTCTATTGACTCCTTTTTAAAGGAGGCACGGTTAATCAAGCTTTGACTCCTTTTTCAGGCATCTAGTCGACATGAACCCAACCCTTCTTTGTGGTCTCGACCGTTTTCGTTACTCGGGCCTAAAATCGTCGCAGCTTTTTACTTTCCCGCTATTAATTTCAATTAAACTCCTAATAGCTTTTTAAATGTGCCTCACGTCACTTCACTCGTTCACCTACTAATGCCTTATATCTCCGTCACGTGTCAACATCTTCTCACCCCTCTTCTCCTATAAATACCCACATCTTTCACCACTAATTTTCCCTTGCTAAAATTTTACTGTCAGAGTTGTTCATCGACGTTGCCTTGTCAAAACTCCGACAACTCTGTCAACCCTCTGTCTTCATTCTCAATCATCCCAAGGTCTACTTCTCGTCTTTTTCTTCTAGCTATGTTACCGTTTCTTTCCTTTCATTTCGATATCTAACCTTCCAACTCTCCCCTCCAATCGTATCGTGATTACTGAAAACTCCACCCCGACCTCTACTTCTCACCACCATCAACCTCAATCTAATGAAGTCGCTCATGGAGCTTTCCACCACCATTCTCGCCGCCAGGGATCACTACATTTCCAACCCTCATCCCAATAGTTACATTGGGATCCATTACTGATTCGTTTGATATAGGTTTCGAGCCCCTCTACATACATTCCTCACTTTTTTAAGGTTATTTTGGGGTTTTGTTGTGTCAACTGGTCCCCAACTCTTACCAACTCCTCTCCTACTTTCGGACTAAGTACGAGGCACTTAGCTTCCTGCAATCCATGCCTTTTTTTTCCTCTAGCTCTTTTTGGTCCCCTAAGCGGGCAATTATTCTTTTTCATCCAACTAGTTGTGCTCCATGAGCCTTTCAGCTTTTCGCAAGCTTGGTGGACTTCTTTCTTTCTTCTAACTAAGAAACCCGCTTGCGACCAAGAAATATCAATATCAGTCGCCTTCCTCCTCAAGCTTGTGTCTGTCTCGGCAAGCCATTGTTCGCAACTGAAGGCCCTTGACAGGGCCAACTTCTTGCCAAAAGGTCTACTACCACAGGTCGAATCAACCCTTTTTTCCTTGACTCTGCTTCTAACTTCATATATTTCATTTTCAAGCAACGACGCCGAGTCTTCTTTCGATGAAGAGCATAACGAGTCGACTGGGGATGTTTCGACTGACTACCCCAAACACCCGACTACTCCAACTACTAGTCCTTTAGCCTAGCCAATTGAAATGGGTGACTGTCGGGCCTTTCTCTAATATTGCTTCAAGAGTCGGGCCTCCGTTGCGGATAAGAGCTAGCAAGGGTCCATCCGCTTCCATCGCCTCAACCTAACGTTCCCTTGGCTATTAGGAGGTCGCCAATCGCTGTCCCAACGAAAGCTGAAAAGAAGAGGGAAATCGACCACGCTGCGAGTTGCCAGACTGCCTTCGCCAATTGAGTCATCCGATGCCTCTGCCTCCAAGAAGATCGAGTTGGCCTTAGAGTTCAGGTTCGAGGAGGCCATCATCAAGGGGAAGTTCTTAGTTTTTGATTGGGTGGAGAATGTACTATTCCCCTAGGACCAACGTGTTATGGAGGAAACTCCCTCCGACAAGTTGTTAGAGTCCATCTCCTACCACAATATCTTTTCTCAAGGTTATTCTTCTTATGTCTTAGTTTTCTAATATTGATTTCTTTTCGTTGCAGTCCCTCATGGCTCAAGTCGTGCTTCGCATTCAAGTCATCAAACTAGAATCTACCTTGGAGGCAGAGCGGAAGAATGTGGAGCGGCAGATGTTAGAGGTGGGGACTTCCTGCCAGGAGGCCTTAAACAAATACAAGGGGTCGGCTATTTTTCGGGAGGATGTTATGGCAGAGGCTCGTTGTCATCTACAGGAGTTGGCTATGGAGTGGCTGGGCACATCAGTTGGGAAACAATACCTGGTCAACTCTAGAAATAAGGACTATCACTCGAGTGCACAAGATATGCAGAAGAGAATTTATGCGGTGTTTCTAGCCCGAGATCCTACTTTTGTGCCCGAGGAGCAAGGTTTTCCCGGATGGCTGGCTGATTATGAGCCCCAAGTCGCCGTTCCTACTACCCCCGCTAATCACCAGGGGGTCGAGGACACTGAAAGCATTGGCGATAGTTCAAAGATCCTGATGGACCCTGCATATTTGGACTCGGCTAACCTTACAGTTTTGGCAGTGATGGATCATACTCCAGTTCCCCCGTTACCCGACACCGAACGTCAGACTATTACGGACCTAAAGGAAGAAGATGATCAATCAAGCGCCTTGCAACTTAATCACACCCACCGCGATGCAACCGACTTCTTTTCACCTACTGGGCCATCGAAGAATGGAGTGACCAGAGTCCCTCAGGTACTCTTCCCTTGGGACCAGTGTGCCATGGAGGATGATCTTGCAGACAAGCTATTAGAGTCCATTTCCTACTATGGTACATTTTCGGTTATTCATCTTTTATCGTAGTCTTTTAATCTTGATTTCTTTTTGTTGTAGTCTCTTATAACCCAGGCTGAGTTCTGCAAACAAGTCAAGCTTCTCTTGGGCAGAGTTAAAGCCATCCAGTGGGACCCCACCTACCATGCCAAGCAGATGGAGGACCTGAACCTTCAGATCGACCAATTGAAATCTACCTTAGAGGCAGAGCGAAAGAATGTTGAGCGGCTGATGCTAGAGGTGGCTACTTCTCGCCAGGCGGCCTTGGACGAGTATAAGGGGTTGGCCATTTTCCAGGAAGATGTTGTGGTAGAGGCTCGTCGACATCTGCCGGAGTTAGCCATGGAGTGGCTAGGCACGTCGATTGGGGAGCAGTACCTCGTTGACTCCTCAAAGAAGAACTACCACTCAGGTGCACAGGATATGCAGAAGGAAATTTATGCAGTGCTTCTAGCCCAAGATCTTACTTTTGTGCCTGAGGAAGAAGGCTTTCCCGGATGGCTGGTTGACTATGAGTCTTGGGTCACTGTTCCTGCTACCCTCGCTAATCACCAGGGGGCCAAGGACACTGAAAGAGTCACCTAAAAGGTGCAAATGGAAATTTAAAGATCTCATAAGACATATCTGGACTCGACTACTAACATCGAGCGTCAGACTATTATGGACCTGGAGGAAGAAGAGGATCAGTTCTTTGCAACTTAATCGCACCCATTGTGGGGCAAACAAATCCGTCCAACCCACTGGGCCATCAGATAGTGGAGCGACCGGAGCCCCTCAATCTAGGGCTTAATTGTGTTCGATCAGAACTGTTTTGTTTTGTTTTTTTTTTTTTAAATAAAAATTGCCCCCCCCCCTCCCCCCTCCAATTGTAATAGAAATAGGGTCTTTTGAAAATTTTAATGAAAGTGAAAATGATCGGGGCTTAATTGTGTCCGATCCATCGTGGTTCGCTCACTTTCCTTCCTTGTGCACCTCGTGTAACATCCCAATTTTCCTTATCCAAAATTTCACTATTTTTTTACAATAAATCACTTTCATTTGCGGAAACATAATCTTCTAACCAATAAGAAATGAGATATTATCGCCACGTTCAGATATTTAACTATATCCAAATGCACATGCTAAAATTCAACTTAATTAAAAACAACCAATTTCTAACAACAACCTTTAAGTTATCTAAAACTCCAAAGTTTGAACTAAGGGATGAATATTTGCTTACATGCTCCAAATTTCATGCAAGAAGTACTTGCAACAAAATGGAGAAGGAGAGAACGAAACAAAGAAACACGCAAATTCAGCATAAAACTTGTAAGATTAATTTCACCTCGTAAAAATAATTTTTACGCATAGTTTATGATATTTAAGATTCTCAATATGTGAATGTATATATATGAGAAAAATAAGATTATAGTTTAGCCATAAAGCGCTTTCAATAATCTCTTTAAAACATAATTTTCAGAACATTTCATCACAACTATCAACTATATGAATAGTAATTTTCCCAAATGGGAGAAGAAAAGTAATTTTCCCAAATTAGGGTTATTCCATAGCTTTTTAAAATAATATTCTTTTTCGAAATCCATTTTTCAATAAATATGGAAAATACTATTCTTTTCAAAAATCATTCTTATGAAGAAATACTATTCTTTTCAAATATCAATTTTTTGATAAATATGGAGAAATACTATTCTTTTCAAATATTCATTTTTTTTCAATAAATATGAAGAATATAGTATTTTTTTTCTAAATCATTTTCAATGGGACATGGTCATATATGAATAAGCCCTGGTGAACTATAATCATTCAACTGAATACTACGCAAAAAAATTCATTTTAATGGAAATGAACTAAAATTTTAAGTGTACCACCGCAAGAGGTTTCCAAACCCAATAGATAGTAAATGATCTAAGTAGGTAGGATATGTTTCTTCTAACTACTACTCAATAGTTAGTATGTTTTCTCTAAAATAGTAAATACGTGATTTCTCCAAATTTTATAATTATTCTCTGAATATATACTTTTCCAAAATTACATTATTTCTTCAAAATATATAATTTCTTCAATTATATACTTTTCCAAAATACATTATTTTTTCAAAATACATAATTTCTCTCTCTCTCTCTCTCTCTCTCTGTATATGTATATATATATATATATATATATAATTTTTAAATTTTTAAGTATATATATTTCTTAAAATATATTTTCTTCGAAAATGTATAACACTTTTACACTTATCAAAATATATACAACATATTTATAATATCACAAAAATATACCAATATAATTAACATACTATGTATGTATGCACTTCCAAATCTCCACACACACACACACATTAATCTTACCAATGAAGTCAAGATTCACATCAACACTTGATAGCCTCCTACCTCAGCTCCTTGATAGGAAACTGTGAACCAATGCAAAAAAATAAATCTAATTTATTTTTTGAGTACTACTGACTCTGTTACAATGTAGTATCTACGGAAGCACAACGAGTCAACAGTTACATCTACTGAGGCTCGAACCCACTCTCATCATTCATGTGAGAGTGTTAACCGGGACACCAGGTGCCACTTATCTTTGGCAAAAAAATCTTAGTTCAGTGGACAGTGATAGAGCGCGTGGCTTTTAACCACGTGGCCGTGGGTTCATTCCCCACAGATGGGGACTATGATACCATGCAATCAAAATTTGTAAATGATTAAAGATTTGTAAAATCTAATTTATTTATTTCTACTTTTACTATTATTATTATTATTATTATTATTATTATTATTACCGGATCAACATCATCGATCATCATCACCAACCCATCATTATCATCTCATCATCAACAAACTTCATCTAATCGTCATCAACATCATTCTTTTGCGCATCCTCAAGCTTTGTTTCTTCATTAACTTCGCCGGCCATCCTCAATCACACCGTCGTCTACTGCTGTAGCCACGGGAGATCCGATCGCCGCCGCCGTAGCTCAGCTCGCCGGAGCTATTGGTCACCGCTGCCGCTGTCCACGCCACCACTGCTCAACCATCCAGCTCCGAAGGCCTTGTTGCTGCACGGTGTTTCACCGGACGGAGAAGGGAGATCGGAGACGAGAGTGCGAGAGGGAGAGAGATAATGAGATAGGCTGGAAATGGGGAAAACAAATAGAGAAGGAAAGGAGTAAACGAGGGTGTCGGCTGGGGAGGAAGGGGGATAGAAAAGAAAGGAAAAAGGAGAAAATTAAAGGAGAAAAAGAAAGTGGAAAGGAGATGGACCAAAATTAGCGGAGGAGAAAAGGAAAAGAGAGAAAAAGTAGAGTGATTTCCTTTTTTTTGTCCTACTTTTATTGGCCTGTTTCTAATTTTAGTCCACTTTTGTTATTTTTGCCATATTAAGTCTGCATTTATTAAACATGTTCCACTTTTGATCCAGCGTTAAGTATTCCGTCAAATGGCCGTTGGAAGCAGGGCTGATTCTGTCTTTTTACTTTGGTCTCTTCTCTTTTAAGCTCTTCACGTCCCTTTCTGAAGCACAATGAAGACGACGTTGCAGGATTTCGAGACTGGAGGTTACGTTGCTGTAATCGACCATCTCTTCGAACACTTAAATGCTCCTAAATGGGTCGATTTCTCCGCCCCCGACGACACCGCTTCCGTCGACGACGAAGCTTGGTTTTGCCCCTATTGATTTCTCTTTGAACACTTCAAGCTTGGACCAATTCTTATGTATCTATTAATGCAAGCTTACCCATTTTTTTTGGAATCAAAATCCAGTTGTTATCCCCAATCCTTCTTCAACTTTTGTTCTGTATATGACTCCAACAACAATCATTGAGCAGCCATCCACACACGTCTCTCTAGTTGTTCAACCCAGTAGTAGGACCCATGGTTTAAGCAAGCAAGATTCTAGACACAACTACACAAGTCAGATCAAGAAGATAAAAGACCAAAGCAGTGCAAAGCTTAAAAGATAAAAGACAAGATAGAAAGACCAAAATAACCCTGGAGTTCACGGCTATTAAACGGAAATAATAACGGTGAACTGAAATTGGAACATGTTTAATAAATACGGACTTAATGTGGCAAAAATAACAAAAGCGGACTAAAATTGAAAACGGGCTAATAAAAGTAGGACCAAAAAAGGAAATCACTCGAAAAAGTAGAAGGAAAGTGAGTTTTGGTGTGTATAATTGATGTGGAGTGGTAGAAAAATGGGAAATAAGGAGAAAAAAGAGGAAATAATGTTGTGGGTGGAGTGATTTTTGGTATTATTTAAAAATAAAATTTGTTGGTGGGTTATGGTTTTTCAACCGTTCTTATATCGTGGACCGCGGTCCCAAAACGACGTCGTTTTAGTAAGTGGGAGACGTATTGAAACTACAGTTCATTCATTGAAACTACAGTTCATTCCAGCCTTACATTTGTTTTGATATTATCGAATGAAACTGTAGTTATATCAAAAAGTAACTGTAGTTGTGTTAAAAAGAAAGTGCAGTGTATATGAAAAGATACTGAATAACAGTTTCACTTTTGTGTTTGATATTATCGAATGAAAATGTAGTTATATCAAAAAGTAACTGTAGTTGTGTTGAAAAGAAAGTGCAGTGTATATGAAAAGATACTGAATAACAGTTTCACATTTGTGTTTTTATATTATCGAAAGAAACTGTAGTTATATCAAAAAGTAACTGCAGTTGTGTTGAAAGGTAACTGCAGTTGTGTTGAAAAGAAAGTGCAGTATATATGAAAAGAAAGTGCAGTATATATGAAAAGAAAGTGAGTGGCGCGAATTCATCCGTCTGTTTTCATTAATCAAAACGACGTCGTTTTGGGACCGCGGTCCACAATTGTGGACCACGGTCCACGATATAATTTGCGGTTTTTCAATATAGATTGTTCATTCCATCAAATATGGTTTAGAAATGGTAAGAATTTGGTGGGTTATGATTTTTCAATATAGGTTGTTCATTCCATCAAATATGGTTTAGAAATGGTTGGATCCCACCCATGTAAATGGAGCAAATCGTTTAGTCAGTCCCCTACCACTTAGTGTGTTGACCGTTGAAACTAAAAGTTAGTTTTCTGGCTATCGGCGGGAGGAATATCTTTGGACAAAAACTCAAAAAATAAATATACACATACATATTAAATACATTATTCTACTTGCAGTAAGAATTTATTTAATTTAATTACCTAAGCTTTTTCATTTGCAGTAAAAACAAAATCAATTGAAAATGCCATCTCATATTGAGTATTTCATATAACATTGTGACACATGCCAATTAAGAAGTGATCAATATTTCCTCTCCTATTTTGCAATTTGTTAAAGATTAACTACGGAGAAATTCAATGGAAAATCATATTAAGAATTTTGTGTAGCAGCAGCACCAATACATTTAGCTCCTGTGTCAATGCCAACATCTTATACTGTACTTGTTTGGGAAAAGTTATCTAATCAAATTTGAAATTTTGATTTTTTTTTCCCTTTTACTACTTATGAATTAAATCTCGAAAATTTTGCTAAAAATAATGAATTTGGGAAAGCACTATACACCAAATCATCTATTGCCTACATGTTTGGTAAAACATCGGATTGCTAAACCTAAAATTTAGCTTATTTAGTACAAGAATTTTCAAGTAGCTTGGTGTTAATCATTGATTAATAACAATTCATAATCATAACTCATTAACCATAATAAACTTTACAAAATTAACCGTTTCTCATTTACTTCAACAACAATTATAAATAAATAAATAAATAAAAACCATAACAAAACAAGAAGAATCTAATCAAATTATAACGAACAATATAATAGTTACTAACGAATCACTTTCATGCTCTACATGCCTATATTCTCTATTTCAACACAACAAAACATAATATTAGCCCAAAGCTCAATTGCTAAGCTAACCCCAACACTTGATCGAAATTAGAACCCACAAAGCTATATATACTTTGATAGTCGCACACAACCCCTCTTATTGTACTTTTTCCTAACTTCCCTTTTAACTTTAAATAAAAAGTCTCCATTTAATTAATACTAATTTTAAAATGTTATAAAAATACTCATGAGAAATGTAAGTATTTAATTGGTAATTTGTAATTGGTTTTAAAAAAATAATATTTTTACATAAATTTACAACAATTGACATATCACTTCACAACTTTTTATATGTATTGCGAACTTATAAGTTGATGTGTTTTATAACAAACTAATCTCATACATGAATATATAAATTTACGTGCATATAATATTAATTAAAAAGTTTAGTCCTCACTACTCCGTAACTAACTAATCTGTAGCAATTGGATGGTACCAAAATTATCCCCCTTCTCTCAATTCTCTGATCTTGATAAAGCAACGATCCATCATCCAAGGAACGGAAAAGGGCATGCTAGTCATTGTAATGTGACGACGGAAAGTAATTCCAAAAACGAGAAAATTTGGGGTTTTTCCGTGGTTGGGCGTGGTTGGCGGTTTCATCTTAGAGACGTATATAAAACGATAATTCAAAGGCAGCCTGCGCATTTCTTTATCCGTTCTTCGCTCCCTTCCTTCTCACTTCTCAGTGCTTCTCTCTCGTATTCCACCGATCCAGATCTGATCGCCCTCCAAGCGCTGAGAAGAAAAGTTAGGAAAGCAGAGATTTTAACCGAAACACAACGCAATGGCGGTGGAATCGCCTCCGTCCAAGCACAAGCTGGTGATACTCGGTGATGAATCGGTCGGAAAAACCAGCATTACCACTCGCTTCATCTGCCGCAAATTCAATACTACCTATAAGGTATGATCTAGATTTCTTTCAATGGCCGCATTAAAATGCTTTCTTCTCAAATTCACCGTTATAAACAATTCTCCGGCTTGTCTTGGGATGAAGGTAGGTCATGTGTATGGACAGATTTTCATATACTTTTTTGTTTCTAACGTAAATGTAGGTGGATCTTATTTTCTCATCGTATGCTCCGTGTTTAATTTTGAAGTATTTAGATATTTTGATTAAGCGGATCAAGGAGTTCCAATTCAGCTGTGTTTGTTCTCAAATATGGTTAAGAAAGAATTCGAGTTTTTCAAATTGAATTACTGTTTGTACAACCATAGAAGGATAGATTGCCAAAATAATAAGGTATTGTTACTTTTGGTCCGACTATAATCTTCTTCTCACATTTTATCCAAAACTATTAATCTTATCAAATTTGGTAGACAAGTATGCTTTTCTTGTCACGTTTGGTTCTATCGATCAAATACTTTTCAATTGACTAGAAAAGTTAATTTTATTCTTGTTTGGAAAAGTTTCAAGGGAAAATTTGTCCTTTTAAATCGATCTTAATATACACTACTATTACTGAAACTTCAAAAATTGCCCGAAATGTGAAGCTTCTTGTGATTTTTGGGTGTAGATCAACAGGAAAAAAGGGTTAGGTTTTCTACATATCCTTCAATTTTGATTTTTTTTTAAAAAAAAAAATAGTGACAGTAGTGTGTATTTAGATTTGGAAGGACGACATGCCTTTGAAGTTGTATGACCTTTGAAGTTGTATGATAAAGTGATAAGAGAAAAATTAACATTAACATTTATAGCTGGTGCGTGTTTGCCAAACATTGGTTTGTAAGACCAAATTTGGCAAGAAAAGCGCACTAAATGTGGCAAAGATTAATAGTAGGGATCAAATGTGAGAAGAAGATAATAGCTAAGGGCCAAAAATGTCAATAAATCCTTAAAAAAAAATATTAAGATGGTGGACTGTGTTATCTTAAACCTATAAATACTCATATGCGTGCACGCATTCAAACTTACATTTGTCACGATTTTGAAGCTCTTCCTTACATTTTTGTTACAACATACAGGCTACAATTGGAATTGATTTTTTTTCAAAGACGGTGTACCTTGAAGATCGAACAGTTCGCTTCCAATTCTGGTAGGGTTATCATTTATTCTTAACAGACAACATATATGGGTTAGTACATATGTTGATTTCACAGGACACATTTTAAAAGCTAAATAAAATATCAACAGACATTCAAGTATTTTAGTAGTTACTCTTTTTGTGGGGGTGTCTGTGTGGTTTTAGTTTTATTTTTATTTTTGGGTTCCTGCCAAGCCTTTTAGCATGGTCAAGATTTACAATTTTACCTTATATTCTGCTTTCATGTTGAACATAGTCATACATTTTATAAATGAAAGTTTATACTGATTGATTATTAAGAGATTGGTGGTGTACCCTGTGTTCATAAATATAATTAAATATTACTCCATAGTCTTCCTAACATTTCATTTCCAACTTCATACAGGGATACTGCTGGTCAGAAGAGGTTTAAAAGTCTTATCCCATGTTACGTAAGAGATTCTTCTGTTGCAGTGATAGTATATGATGTTGCAAGTGAGTTACTAATTGAAATGACCATGCGGGAGATTTCTTTATATTTCCTTGTTTTTGACCTACTCAAAATTTTTTGAGGAAAATTTAGAAAATTTTAATTAATGCAATGTTTTCTTTTGATTGACATATCTATTTCTTTGTACAATTTTACCCATCAAATGTGACAAACTATAGTTAATAGCCAAACCATCACATTTGTAGACCGTCAATCATTTTTGAACACTTCAAAATGGATTGAGGAAGTACGCACTAACCGAGGAAATGATGTCATTATTGTTCTTGTTGGGAACAAAATTGATCTTATTGATAAAAGGTTGGTTTCTCTTTTAGTTCCATCTTTCCAAAGTTTATTGCTAAATGATCAAATAGATTTGTGCTTATTTTGTATTTTGATTGAAGTTGTTGAACTGTTTGGACGTCAGTAAATTGAGATTTCTTTGATTTCATTAACTCTATTTTCTTCTTTGAATTCTGCCATGATTTCCTTACTGAAAGTTGCATATATCCTATTATTTATATGATTGGTGCCCATTGTTTTTTTGCTTTTGAAAAATTTCTTGCAATCTATGTCTAAATATTGATATTTGAAATCTGTGAAAATGTGACATTCTTTAATTTTTCGATATCAACTTCAATTTTTTAGAACCTCTTTTTTCTGTTCTCATGCTTCTCCCTTTTATTGATATTTGATAGCATGATATTGCTTGCTTCCATTAGAAAAATTGATCTAAAAGAACAAAGCAATTGTTTTGAAAGAAAAGATACATATTGATCACATTATCTTTAATTTTGTCTCTTAACATATACTCCATATCATTTCTCAGAAGTATTCTATGATGATTCTGCTATTTAAACAGGCAAGATGATGATTCTGCTATTTAAACAGGCAAGTTTCAATAGAAGAAGGTGATGCCAAGGCTCGGGAGTTTGGTTTAATGTTTATAGAAACCAGTGCTAAAGATGGATTTAATATCGAGGTAAAGTTACCTTAACTTACGGTCTTAATGTGGTTGTTAGTATGAAACATTATTCACAATTTTTGTTTATTGTCCGGATGAAACCAGTTGTCCTTGTTTGCTTTTGATGGTAAGGTGAGCAAATATTCAATTATCCCGGCTTATTTTATGACTAAGTGGGTAGTCAGTTGGCGAGCCAACATAATCGAAAAAATCGATTGGAATGCTGCCAAAAAAATATTTTATTGCCTTGTGTGCGATAAGAGAGCTTAACCTTATTCAGAGCACTAGCAACGTATATATACATGAAGATTGAGCCTTTTGGAAGGCAAGAAACTGATCTAAACTAGGTAAGCAAATCAGTAATAAATGCATACAATTTCTTTCCTAGTTGTTAAGGGATGTTCTCCAATCTATTTCTTTACATATCTGGTAGTTTCCTTTCATGCTGGAAGAGGAACCAATCCTTTATGAATAACAAGTCCAATGTTGCGCCGACCTCTGCCCCGAGTCAACCTGGTCTCCAACTGAACGACTTCTCTCAACCATTTGCCCAATTGTCTCACTTGGTTCCAACTGATCGACAAGCCATTGGAGTCCATCTCCGACCACAATACCTTTTCTCAAGGCTATTTTTCTTCTGTCTTAGTGGTACTAATATTGATTTCTTTTCATTGCAGTCCCTCATGGCTCAGGTTGCGCTTCGCATTCCTGTTGTCAAACTAGAATCTACCTTGGAGGCGGAGCGGAGAAATGTAGAGCGATTGATGTTAAAAGTGGAGACTTCCCGCTGAGAGGCCATAGACGAGTACAAGGGGTCGATCGTTTTTCGGGAGGATGTTATGGCAGAGGCTCGTCGTCATCTACAGGAGTTGGCCATGGAGTGATTGGGCACGCCGGTTGGGAAACAGTACCTAGTTGACTCCAGAAATAAAGACTACCACTCGGGTGCACAGGATATGCAGAAGAGAATTTATGCGGTGCTTCAAGCCCGAGATCCAACATTTGTGCCCGAGGAGCAAGGCTTTCCTGGATGGCTGGCTGACTATGAGCCCCGAATCACCGTTCCAACTACCCCTGCTAATCACCAGGGGGTCGAGGACACTGAAAGAGTCACTTCAGAAGGCACTCGCGACAGCTCAGAGATCCTGATGGACCTTGCATATTTGGACTCGGCTGCTAACCTTACAGCTTTGGCAGCAATGGATCACGATTCGGTTCCCGCGGTACCCGACACCAAACGTCAGACTATTACGGACCTAAAGGAAGAGCAGGATCAATCAAGCGCCTTACAACTTGAGACTAACTTTGTTTCACCTACGGGGCCATCGGAGAGTGGAGTGCACCAGGGGGTTGAGGACAATGAAAGAGTCACTTCAGAAGGCACTTGCGACAGCTCAGAGATCCTGATGGACCTTGCATATTTGGACTCGGTTGCCAACCTTACAGCTTTGGCAGCAATGGATCACGCTCTGATTCCCTCGGTACCTGACACTAAACGTCAGACTATTATAGACCTAAAGGAAGAGCAGGATCAATCAAGCGCCTTACAACTTGAGACCGACTTTGTTTCACCTACTGGGCCATCGGAGAGTGGAGTGACCGGAGAGCAGGATCAATCAAGCGCCTTACAACTTGAGACCAACTTTGTTTCACCTACATCAAGCGCCTTACAACTTGAGACCAACTTTGTTTCACCTACTGGGCCATCGGAGAGTGGAGTGACCGGAGTTGTTTCACCTACTGGGCCATCGGAGAGTGGAGTGACCGGAGAGCAGGATCAATCAAGCGCCTTACAACTTGAGACCAACTTTGTTTCACCTACTGGGCCATCGGAGAGTGGAGTGACCGGAGAGCAGGATCAATCAAGCGCCTTACAACTTGAGACCAACTTTGTTTCACCTACTGGGCCATCGGAGAGTGGAGTGACCGGAGAGCAGGATCAATCAAGCGCCTTACAACTTGAGACCAACTTTGTTTCACCTACTGGGCCATCGGAGAGTGGAGTGACCGGAGTCCCTCAGGTATTCTTCTCTTGGGACCAGCGCGCCATGGAGGATGATTTTGCTGACAAGCTTTTGGAGTCTATTTCCTACCATAGTACCTTTTCTCAAGGCTATTCCTCTTTTATCTTAGTCTTTTAATCTTGATTTCTTTTTGTTGTAGTCCCTCATGGCTCACGCTAAGCTTTGCCAAAAATTCAAGCTTCTGTCGGACAGCGTTGAAGCCATACAGTGGGGCCTTGCTTACCATGCCAAGCAGATGGAGGGCCCCGCTTACCATGCCAAGCAGATAGAGGTTATGAACCTTCAGATCAACCAATTGAAATCTACCTTAGACACGGAGCGGTATAATGCTGAGCGTTTGATGCTAGAGGACTTGAACCTTCGGATCGACCAATTGAAATCTACCTTGGAGTTGGAGCGGAAGAATGCTGAGCGGCTGATGCTGGAGGTGGCTACTTCCCGCCAAGCGGCCTTGGACGAGTACAAGGGGTTGGCCATTTTCTAGGAGGATGTTATGGTAGAGGCTCGCCAACATCTACAGGAGTTAGCCATGGAGTGGCTAGGCACGTCGATTGGGAAACATACCTAGTTGACTCCGGAAAGAAGGACTACCACTCGGGTGCACAGGATATGCAGAAGGAAATTTATGCAGTGCTTTTAGCCCAAGATCCTACATTTGTGCCCGAGGAGGAAGGCTTTCCCGGATGGCTGGTTGACTATGAGCCCTGTGTCAACGTTCCTGCTACCCTCGCTAATCACCAGTGGGTCAAGGACATTGAAAGAGTCACCTCTAAAGGTGCAAGTGGCAATTTAGAGATCTCAGAAGATATATTTGGACTCCACTATTAAGCTTACAGCCTTGGTAGAGATGGATCACGCTATGATTCCCCAGTTACCTAACACCGAACGTCAAACTATTACGCACCTGGAGGAAAAAGAAGATCAGTTCCTTTCAACTTAACCGCACCCGTCGTGGAGCAAACGACTTCATTCCACCTACTATGCCATCAGATAGTAGAGCGATCGAGGCCCCTCAACGAGCGATCAGATCTGTTTTGTTTTTTGCTCCCCCTCTCTCTATTTCCCCTTCTCTCTCTCTCGAATTGTAATAGAGATAGGGTCTTTTGAAAATTTTAATGAAAGTGAAAATGCTCGGTCTAAGTTGGACAAAAATCCTCTTGACTTTCCGCCCATCCCTCCAAAAAAATTGTTCATCTATCTCTCGATGGTCCGCTCACTTTCCTTCCTTGCGCACCCTGTGTAACACCACAATTTTCCACAATTTTCCTTATCTAAAATTTTTCTATTTTTTATTACAATAAATCACTTTCAATTGCGGAAGCATAATCTTCTAACCAATAGGAAATGAGATATTACCATTGGATATTTAACTATATCCAAAGGTACATGCTAAAATTCAACTTAATTAAAAGTAACTCATTTCTAACAATAACCTTTAAGTTATTCTTTTTTTTTTGAATACTACTAACTCTATTACAATGCAGTATCTGTTCATAACTACGTTCTCAACCCCTATTGAAGCACAAGAGTCAGTATTGCCCCCACTGAGGCTCGAACCCACCACCTCCCGTATAAAGGGAAGGGTTTGATGCCACTGGACTACAAGGTCCTTGGCAAAACGTTACCTTCTATGGAAGTTCATAAAGTTTGAACTAAAAGGGTTGAATATTTGCTCTCATGTTCCAAATTTCATGCAAGAAGTAGTTACAACAAAATGGAGAAGGAGAGAATGCAGCATAAAACTTGTAAGATTAATTTCACCTTGTAAAAATAATTTTTATGCATAGTTTAGGGAAAAGTGTCAAATTGCCCCCCTAAGTCATTCGGATAGTGTAATTAGGTCCCCTAAGTAAAAAAAAAAAAAAACTCCATTCAGATCCCCTAAACGTGTAAAATAGTGCAATTGAGTCCAAACAAACTTGTATAGCAGGTTAAGTCTTCCACATTTTGATACGTGTCAATTTATTATTATTTATTATTTAAAAAAAACTTTTTATTTGTTTATTAAATTAAAAAAATGAAAAAAAAAAAACTTAACAGCCGGTGGCTGCCTCGTTAACGGACAACCGGCGAGGACAACCACGACTGTCAAAAATGAGGTCCAGATCTGGTAAATAATCAGCCTATCAGCCAATTTTGGCTTATTTGACCACTATTAGTTGATAAATAATAAGGTTTTTGTAACTCCAAAATGCTAAAATTCAAAAGGCTACTCAAAGCAGCCTTTTCAATTAGCTTTTTGAGAAAAGAAATTATACCAAACAACTATCAACTAACAGCTAATTTATCAAACAACTTTCTACAATCAGCCAATGTTATCAACAAATCATACCTTCTAACCCAACCAGCTAACAACCATTTACCAAACAGGGCCAAAAACATTGTAATTTAGCAATACTTTTTTTTTCATCATATAGTAGGATAAAGAAAAGAACAAAAACAAATAATAATTAAACAAAGCATGATCTAGCTACTTCTACACTATCATCAGCTACTAACAGCACGTTTGGTTCACGGAATGAATTTTGAGGTAATAGAAATGCTATTCCATAAGAAATGGAATAGGCAAGGAATAGAATAGAAATTGTATTCTATTGTTTGGTTCGCGGAAGGATTAGACTTTAGGAATTATATTACAGTGTTTGGTTGGTTTAAGGAATAGAAATGAAATATGTTTTAAAATACATAAATACCCTTATAAAATATGTAGTAGTAATAATAATAATAATAATAATAATAATAATAATAATAATCATAATCATCATCATCATCATCATCATCATCATCATCATCATGTTATTAATAATAATAATATTATTATTATTATTATTATGTAATAATAAAATAAAACTAATAATAATATTAATAACAATAATAAGAAAAAGGAATAATAATAAAAAAAACAAATTATATATAAAATAATTATTTTTAAAAAAACACACAAATGGGAGTTTTTGATCCCACATTGGTAACTCAAGAAGGGGAACTCATTTGAGCTTCTCTATATAAGAGAATTGTTGCTTCTATTTTAAAATTAACAACGGGATGATGATTCCTTAAAGAGCCAAAAGTTCCATCATTTAAGGAGGCTTAATTGCTCTTAGTTACAAATTTTTTTTATATAAATAATAATATACAGGGTCATTTTGGGAAAAAGAAGATCTTTTCCCAAAACGCCATGGGTAAAATTGGAAATAGCAACTTTAGGCTATTCATGAGAACTTAGGAATAGCCTAATACCTAAGGAGGCCTAGGAGTTTCTATTCCCCTTGCAAGGGGAATAGCTCATTCTCGGATTCTCATTCTTGGATTCTCAGGTACACTGTTCCTAGGAATAGGAGTTGTAACCAAACAAAGGAATATGCCTATTACTGGGAATGCTATTACATTGCAGGCCTATTCCGCGAACCAAACATACAATAAGAGCGGTTTAACTTTATTTGGTGAATTTTTTATAACTCGCAACCCAAATTGTTCCCCTATTGCATGTATTTCATCTAGTTAGCATGAAAGTTTGTCTCGATGAATATGTACTGTAATAATGCAGTCTCTCCTAATCAACTCACGAATATCACTAATAAATATTCAATCTCAACTACGGGGTCCCTATTGTTTTCTCCGTGCATGCGAGATCCCCCAATAGTTAGTAACGAAGCACTTTCATGCTCTACATGCCTATATTATCTATTTCAACACAACAAAACATAATATTAGACCAAAACTCAGTCGTCAAGCTAACCCCAACACTTGATCAAAATTGAAACCCATAAAGCTAAATACTTTGATAGTCGCACATAATCCCTCTTACCGTAACAAATTAATCTCATGCATGAAATATATAAATTTACGTGCATATAATATTAATTAAAAAGTTTAGTCCTCATTTCTCCGTAACTAACTAATCTGTAGCAATTGGATGGTACCAAAATTATCCCCCTTCTCTCAGTTCTCTGATCTTGATAAAGCAACGATCCAAGGAACGAAAAAGGGCATGCTAGTCATTGTAATGTGACGACGGAAAGTAATTCCAAGGCAGCCTGCGCATTCTTCGCTCCCTTCAATTCCTTCTTAGTGCTTCTCTCTCGTATTCCACCGATCCAGATCTGATCGCCCTCCAAACGCTGAGAAGAAAAGTTAGAAAAGCAGAGATTTTAACCGAAACACAACGCAATGGCGGTGGAATCGCCTCCGGCCAAGTACAAGCTGGTGATAGTCGGTGATCAATCGGTCGGCAAAAGCAGCATTAACACTCGCTTCTTGTACCACAGATTCAATACTACCTATGAGGTATGATCTAGATAGATTTCTTTCAATGCTCGCATTAAAATGCTTTCTTCTCAAATTCGCCGTTATAAACAATTCTCCGATCCGGCTTGTCGTGGGATGAAGGTAGGTCATGTGTATGGACAGATTCTCGTATACTTTTTTGTCGTGGGATGAAGGTATCTTATTTTCTCGTATGCTCCATATTTGATTATGTTTCATATTTGTTATGGAATATTTTTTTATAAAGTTTTAATGTGTTTTACTTTTCATCTATATTCAATAATATTTGTGACTATAACGTCTCCCGTGGACAATATTTCATCTGCCTCCGCCACTGCTCATATATGGTTAAGAAAGAATTCGAGTGTTTGAAATTGAATTACTCTTTGTACAACCATAGAAGCATAAATTGCCAAAAAAACCCGGGTATTGTTACTTTTGGCCCATTGACTATAATCTTCTTCCCATATTTTATCCAAAACTATTAATCTTATCAAATTTGGTAGACAAGTATGCTTTTCTTGTCACATTTGGTCCTATCGACCAAATACTTTTCAACCCTGCTTGACTAGAAAAGTTTATTTTATTCTTGTTTGGAAAAGTTTCAAGGACAAACTTGTCCTTTCAAATCTCAATATACACTACTATTACTAAAACTTTAAAAATTGCCCGAAATGTGAAGCTTCTTGTGATTTTGGGTGTAAAGTGGCAAGAGAAAAGGGTTCGGTTTTCTACATTTCCTTCAATTTTGGGGGTTTTTATTTAAAAAAAAAAATTAGTGACAGAAGTGTGTATTTAGATTTGAAAGGACGGTGTGCCTTTGAAGTTGTTTGGTAATAGAAAAATTAACATTTACAGTTGGTGGTTACCAAACATTGGTTTGTAAGACCAAATACGGCAAGAAAAATGCACGAAATGTGGCAAAGATTAATAGTTGGGATCAAATGTGAGAATAAGATAATAGCTAAGTGCCAAAAATGGCAATAACTCCTAAAAAAAAAAGTATAAAGATGGTGGGTTGTGTTATCTTAAACCCATGAAGACTCATTGCAAAATCACGCGTTCAAACTTACATTTGTCACGATTTTGAAGCTCTTACATTTTCGTTACAACATGCAGGCTACGATTGGAATTGATTTTTTTTCAAAGACAATGTACCTTAAAGATCAAACAGTTCGCTTGCAATTGTGGTAGGGTTATCACTTATTCTTAACAGGCAACATAACTGAGTCAGTGCATATGTTGATTTCATAGGACACATTTTAAAAGCTAAATTAAATATCAACAGACGTGCAAGTATTTTAGTAGTCTACATACTCTTTGTGTTGGGGTGTCTGTATGGTTTTAGTTTTAGTTTTATTTTTATTTTTGGGTTCGTGCCAAGCCTTTTAGCATGCTCAAGATTTACAATTTTACCTTATATTATGCTTTCCTGCTGAACATAGTCATACATATATAATGAGTGGACTGAAGAGAACATATAAATGAAAGTTCATACTGATTGATCATTAAGAGATTGGTGGTGTACCTTGAAACATAAATATAATTAAATATTACTCCATAGTCTTATTACAATTTCATTTCCAACTCCATACAGGGATACTGGTGGTCAAGAGAGGTTTAGAAGTCTTATCCCTAGTTACATAAGAGATTCTTCTATTGCAGTGATAGTATATGATGTTGCAAGTGAGTTACTAATTGAAGTGACCATACGAGAGATTTCTTTATTTTTCTTTGTTTTTTACCTAATCAATTCTTTTTAGGACAAAATTTAGAAAATTTTAACTAATGCAATGTTTTCTTTTGATTGACATATCTATCTCTTTGTACAATTTTACCCATCAAATGTGACAAACCATAGTTAATAGCCAAACTATCACATTTGCAGACCGTGAATCATTTTTGAACACTTCAAAATGGATTGAGCAAGTACGCAATGAAAGAGGCAGTGATGTCATTATTGTTCTTGTTGGGAACAAAATTGATCTTGTTGATAAAAGGTAAGTGGTTTCCCTTTTAATTCCATCTTTCACAAGTGTATTGCTAAATGATGAAATAGATTTTTTCTTCTTTTGCATTTTTATTGAAGTTGATGAACTGTTTGTACATCAGTAAATTGAGGTTTCTTTGATTTTCATCAACTATGTTCTCTTCTTTGAATTTTGCCATGATTTCCTAACTGAAAGTTTCATATATCCAATTATTTATATGATTGGTGCCCATTGTTTTAGTGCTTTTGAAATTTTTCTTGCAATTTATGTCTAAACATTGAAAAGCACAAATGCACCTTGCATATTAAGTGTAAATCTGTGAAAGTATAACATTCTTTAATTTTCTAATATTAACTCCAATTTTCTAGAACCTCTTTTTTTTTTTTTTTTTCTGTTCTCATGCTTTCTCCCTTTTATTGATATTTGATAGCATGATATTACTTGCTTCCTTTAGAAAAATTGATCTAAAAGAACAAAGAAATTGTTTTGAAAGAAAAGATACAGATTGATCAAAAATATTCTATGATGATTATGCTATTTAAACAGGCAAGTTTCAATAGAAGAAGGTGATGCCAAGGCTCGGGAGTTCGGTGTCATGTTTATAGAAACCAGTGCTAAAGATGGATTCAATATTCAGGTAAAGTTACCTTCGCTTATGATGTCCTTAATGTGGTTGTTAGTATGAAACATTATTCACAATTTTTGTTTATTGTCCGGATGAAACTAGTTGTCCTTGTTTGCTTTTGATGGTAAGATGAGCAAGTTTTAGTTTGGCGCAAATATTCAATTATCCCAGTTGATTTTATGACTAAGTGGGTAGTCAGTTGGCGAGCCAACATAATCAAAAAACCGATTGGAATGCTGCCAAAAAATATTTTATTGCCTTGTGTGTGATAAGAGAGCTTAACCCTTGTTCAGAGCACTACCAATGTATTTATACATGAAGATTGAGCCTTTGGAAGGCATGAAACCGATCTAAACTAGGTAAGCAAATCAATAATAAATGATAAAATATCTTTCCTAGTTGTTATGGGATGTTCTCCAATCTATTTCTTTACATATTTGGTAGTTTCCTTTCACGCGCTGGAAGATGGACCAATCTTTTATGAATAACAAGTTCAATGTCATGCCGACCTCTGCCCCTAATCGACCTGGTCTCCAACTGAACGACTTCTCTCAACCATCTACTTGATTGTCTCACCTGGTTATCCACCTAATTCCTTCACTCAATCCTTCGTTTGACTCCTCTACTCGTCCGTTTATCCGTTTGATTAGCATACTCATCCTTCCATCCGCCTAGCTCACCTACTCATTAATCCATTTGCCTGACTGTTCTATTCGTTGATCTGGCCACCTAACTCCCCCACTCATCCATCTAGCTGCCTGATTCCACTACTCATTCGGTTACCCGCACGACTCCCCTACTCATCCGTTTAGTCGCTTAACACCTCCACTCATTTATCAAGCTGCTTGATTGCCCTTGTCATCCACCCATCAACCCAACTCCTCCATTTGCCCCTTTGCTAAATTCCTCTAACTTTCCCCGTCATCCGCTTAATTCCTCCTCCCATGTGCACCCCGATTCCTTCCTTTCGCCTCTCTCCCAGCTTTCCTAGTCCCTCACTTAATCACCTAGTTATCACACCTCCCATCCTCTTTAGGTTCAGCCCTCAGACCTGAAATTCCAAAACCCTCAAGAATTCATTTTTCAAGGAGGTGTGATTGATCGAGCATTGACTCTTTTTTAAGGCCTCTAGTTGACCTTCAAACTTCAAATAATATATCGACTCCTTTTTTAAGGAAATGCGGTTGATCGAACGTCGACTTTGGTCGATCTTCAAACGTCAAATTGTCTATAGACTCCTTTTTTCAAGGAGGCACGCTTGACCGAGTGCTGACTCCTCTTTCAAGCCTCTGGTCAGCCTTCAAACTACAAACTGTCTATCGACTCCTTCTTCAAGGAGGCATGGTTGACCATGCACCGATTCCTTTTTCAAGCATCTGGTCGACTTTCAAACTCCAAACCGTCTATCGACTCCTTTTTTATTTAAATTCTCATTAGTACGAGTTAAAGGAATGGCCATCTAGCCTCGATTGATCGACTTCACGACGAGCATAAATCCCCTCTTTCTAAGGAAGTCCGATTGATCGACTTCACCCTTCGCTTCACTTGCCAATGCCTTTGATCTCCGTCACGTGTCAGCATCTCCTCACCCCTCATTTATTATAAATACCCACCTCTTTCACCACTCATTTTCCCTTGCCAAAATTTTACCGTCAAAGTTGTTCATCGACGTTGCCCCGTCAAAACTCTGCTAACCCACTGTCAACCCTTTGTCATCATTCTTAGTCATCTCAAAGTCTACTTCTTGTATTTTCTTCTAGGTTTGTTACCATTTCTTTCCTTTCATTTCGATGTTTAACCTTCCAACAAACTCCTCCAGTCATATTGAGATTACTGATAACCCCACCCCGACCTCCACTTCTCACTACCGTCAACCTCAATCTGATGAAGTCGCTCATGGAGCCTTCCACCACCATTCTCGCCGTCGAGGATCACTCAATTTCCAACCCTCCTCCCAATAGTTACATTGGGATCTATTACTGATTCATTTGAAATAGGTTCCGAGCCTCTCTACATCCATTCCTCACTTCTTTCTTCTATTATTTTGGGGTTTTACTAAGTGAACTGGTCCCCAACTCCACCAACTCCTTTCATCTCCTGCTTTTTAATTGTGTGCGAGGCACTCGGCTTCCCGCAGTCCATGCCTTTTTTTCCTCCAGCTCTTTTTGGTCACCCGAGTAGGCAGGAATTCTTTTTCATTTCTTTTTCATCCGACTAGTCTGGCTCCATGAGCCTTTTGACTTTTTGCTAGCTTTGTGGATTTCTTTCTTTCTTTCGTCTAACTAATAAACCCGCTAGCGACTAAGAAATATCAGCATCAGTCACCTTCCTCCTTGAGCTCGAGCATGTCCCGGCGAGCCATTGGTCGCAACTGAAGGCCATTGACTTGGCCAACTTCTTACCAGAAGGGTTGCCACCACAGGTTGAATCAACCCTTTTTTCTTATTCAATTTTCCTTTACTCTGATTCTAACTTCATATTTCATTTTCAAACAACGATGTCGAGTCCTCTTTCAAAAGCATAACGAGTCGACTAGGGACGCTTCAGCTGACCACCTCGATCACCCGACTACTCCAATTACTAGTCTCTTAGCCTAGCCGATTGAAATGGTTGATCGTTAGGCCTTTCTCTAAGCTCGCTTCAAGAGTTGGGGCTACGTCGTAGATAAGGGCAATGATTTATCCGCCTCCAACACTACCCAGGTTGCCCCATCGCCTCAGCCTAACGTTCCCCTGGCCATTAGGGAATCGCCAATTACTGTCCCAACGAAATTTGAAAAGAAGAGGGACGTCGACCGCGTCACTAGACTGCTTTCTCTAAACGCCCGTTTGAGTCATTTGATGCCTCCGCCTCCAAGAAGATCAAGTTGGGTTTAGAGGTCAGGTCCGAGGAGGCCATCATCAAGGGGAAGTTCCTAGTCTTTGACTAGGTGGAGAATGTACTCTTCCCCTAGTACCAGCACGCTATGGAGGAGACTCCTGCCGACAAGCCGTTGGAGTCCAATCCTACCACAGTACCTTTTCTCAAGGTAATTCTTCTTTTGTCTCAGTCTTCTAATATTGATTTCTTTTCGTTGCAGTCCCTCATGGCTCAAGTCGCGCTTCGCATTCAGGTTGTCAAACTAGAATCTACCTTGGAGGCGGAGCGGAAGAATGTGGAGCGACTGATGTTAGAGGTGGAGGCTTCCCGCCGAGAGGCTTTAGACGAGTACAAGGGGTCGGTCGTTTTTCGGGAGGATGTTATGGCAGAGGCTCACCGTCATCTACAGGAGTTGGCTATGGAGTGGCTGGGCACGCCAGTTGGGAAACAGTTCCTGGTCGACTCCAGAAATAAGGACTACCACTTAGGTGCACAGGATATGCAGAAGAGAATTTATGCAGTGCTTCTAGCCCGAGATAGTACTTTTGTGCCCGAGGAGAAAGGATTTCCCAGATGGTTGGCTGACAATGAGCCCCGAGTCACCGTACCTACTACCCACACTAATCACCAGGGGGTTAAAGACACTAAAAGAGTCACTTCAGAAGGCAATGGCGACAACTCAGAGATCCTGATGGACCTTGCATATTTGGACTCGACTGCTAACCTTACATCTTTGGCAGCGATGGGTCGTGCTCCGGTTCCCCCGGTGCCCGACACCAAACGTCAAACTGTTACGGACCTAAAGGAAGAAGAAGATCAATCAAGCGCCTTGCAACTTAATCACACCCACCGTGGGGCAACCGACTTTGTTTCATCCACTAGGCCATCGGACGGTGGAGTGACCGGAGTCCCTCAGGTACACTTCCCTTGAGACTAGTGCGCTATAGAGGATGATATTGCCGACAAACTGTTGGAGTCCATTTCCTAGTCTTTTAATCTTGATTTCTTTTCGTTGTGGTCTCTTATGGCCCAGGCCCAGGCTGAGCTTTGCCAAAAACTCAAGCTTCCCTTGGCCAGCGCTGAAGCCATCCAGTGGGGCCCCTCCTACCCTGCCAAGCAAATGGAGGTCCTGAACTGTCATATCAACGAATTGAAATTTACCTTAGAGGCGGAACGCAGGAATGCTGAGCGGTTGACGCTAGAGGACCTGAACCTTCAGATTGCCCAATTGAAATCTACCTTGGAGACAGAGCGGAAGAATGCTGAGCGGTTGATGCTGGAGGTGGCTACTTCTCGCCAAGCGGCCTTGGACGAATACAAGGGGTTGGCTATTTTCCGGGATGATGTTATGGTAGAGGCTCACCAACATTTGCAGGAGTTAGCCATGGAGTGGCTAGGCACGCCAACAAGGAAACAGTACCTGGTTAATTCCGGAAAGAAGGACTACCACTCGGGTGCACAGGATATGCAGAAGGAAATTTATGCGGTGCTTTTAGCCCAAGATCCTACTTTTGTGCCCGAGGAGGAAGGCTTTCCCGGATGGCTGGTTGACTATGAGCCCTATGTCACTGCTCCTACTACCCTCGCTAATCACTAGGGGGTCGAGAACACGGAAAGAGTCACATCCAAAGGTGCAAGTGGCAATTTAGAGATCTCAAAAGACATATCTGGACTCGATTGCTAACCTTACAGCCTTGGTAGAGATGGATCGCACTATGATTTCCCAGTCACCTAACACCGAACTTTAGACTATTACGCACCTAGGGAAGAAGAGGATCAGTTCATTGCAACTTCACCGCACCCGTCGTGAGATAAACGACTTCCCACCTACTGGTCATCAATGTGTGGAGCAATCGGAGCCCCTCATTCAGGGCTTGATTTTGTCTGATCTGATAAGATCTATTTGGTATTTTGCTCCCCCCCCCCCCCTCTCACTCTCTCTCTCTCTCTCTCTCTATTTATAATAATAGAAATAGGGTGTTTTGAAAATTTTAATGAAAGTGAAAATGCTCGGTCTAACTTGGACCAAAATCCTTTGACTTTTCGCCCATCCCTACAAAAAATTCGTTCATCTATCCCTCGATGATCCAGTCACTTTCCTTCCTTGCGCACCTCGTGTAACACCACAGTTTTCCTTATCCAAAATTTCGCTATTTCCTTTTTTTTTTTTTTACAATAAATCACTTTCAATTGCGGAAGCATAATCTTCTAACCAATAGGAAATGAGATCTTACCGCCAGGTGTAAATATTTAACTATATCAAAATGCACAGGCTAAAATTCAACTTAATTAAAAATAACACATTTCTAACAACAACCTTTAAGTTATCTAAAACTCCATTGTTCGAACTAAGCGATGAATATTTGCTCTCATACTCCAAATTTCATGAAAGAAGTACTCGCAATAAAATGGAGAAGGGGAGAACGACCCACAAAGAAACACACAAATTCAGCATAAAACTTGTAAGATTAATTTCACTTTGTAAAAATAATTTTTACGCATAGTTTATGACATTTAAGATTCCCACATATGTGAATATATATATATATATATTTGCATGTATATACTTCTGTATTTTTGAAAAATTAGATTATAGTTTAGCTCTAAAGCATTTTTAATAATCTCTTTAAAACATAATTTTAAATAGTAATTTTCTCAAAATAGGATTATTCCATAACTTTTTTTAAATAATATTCTTTTCGAAATCAATTTTTCAATCTATATGAAAAATAATTATTCTTTTCAAAAATCATTCTTCAATAAATATGGAGAAATACTATTCTTTTCGAATATCCATTTTTCGATAAATATGGAGAAATACTATTCTTTTCAAATATATGAGAAGGTCAACCGCACAAGAACCCATGTGTGTGTGTGTGTGTGTGTGTGTATATATATATATATATATATATATATATATATATATATAATTTCTCCAAATATATATATTTCTCCAAAATAGATAATTTATATATATAACAATCAAGGTACAAATAATTTTCACTTCAACTTTACAAACACTACAAATCCATGAATCACATATATCAATTATTCACACTTACTGAAATATATTTTTTGATGAATTTTAAAAATATATTTACACATAAACACTTATGAAAATAAGAGTTAATTTTCAAAATGGTCCTCCGACTATGACCTTTTCTCAATTTAGTAACTCGACTTTTAATTGCACCTAATGTGGTCCTCCAACTATTGAAAATTAAGCTAAAATGATCCTCCTTTAGTTTTTTCATGAAATGAACGTAAAAACGAGGGTAAAAATGAAATTTCAGTTCCTTCATCCACCTGCTTCATCTCTTAAAAAATTAGCCTTGAAAATGAGGTCTCTCTATTTTGCATCGCTAACTAAGGTCACTAAGTTGGAGACCAAAACGCATCGTCACACCAGACTGTATCATTCGGAGTTTAAAGCAAATATCAATGTTTGTGCGTTGTCCCCCAGTATCACTTCGTTGCTAATCACTAACCCAGCTAGTGCCAATGACGTCCACGCTATCACAAGGAGGAGCCTCACCGGATCCAGAAGCCAATGCCACCAGCAGCTTCAATCCTTGCGAACTGAACCGGTGGTTGTCTCCCCCAGGTTGAGACGACCATGGAGGTGGGTGAACCACCCCCAGACCCCCATGAAACTGACGAACAAATTGTTCGTCACTGCTTGGACGAACTAGGACGTGTTGGGTTCTCCATTCCTTCTTCGGCAATCAGGCGAATAGAGGCTGACTTTCATTCTCCTCAAATGACAAGACCCCTTCAAGACTCTCAAACCATCCGCGACAATAACCAAACAGGTGGTGGTGCGCAGCCGGTGATTTTCCAGTGTGAAGAGGCAGCGAATAAAGAAACAACGGACAACGTTGGAATACTTGGATATTTTTAGTAATTTCTTATAGCTATTGTTTATTGATGTTAGAAAATTGTCTATATCTTATTAGCAAACTTATTTTAATAAAATATTTATTCATATCTAAACTGCCTAAAGTTTTGTTTGAAGGTAATTTTTTGTCAAATAATTGTCAAAGGGGGAGATTGTAAGTGTACATATGGCTAGTTTCTAGCTTTAATTGAATTTGTTTCTTTTTCCCCCCTTTTAACCCCCCGGAGGTGAATCAGAAGGGAAGGAAGCCCTCGTGCAAGACGTGATAAGTGCAGCTGCCATGAAGGGGAGTTACATTAACTCCCCGACAATACAACGTGCATATAAGATAGTATAGCCTTATAACACTTTAAAACACCGTAAGGTGTATATAAAGACAACAAAGGTAGTATACAAAGTAGTACTACGTTAAGCTATGTGTTAAAGTAAGTATACTTGACAGCCCGTATTAAGGTGTATATAAAGTAGGTAAAGTCCATAAGGTCAATACAACGTAGTACTAAACAATACTATGAAAGTAGAGAAGGAACGTTACCCCCTTGCTACGCTTTCCCCTCGGGGGAATGTTAAGAGCGGGCTGCCCCTTACTCAATTCACTTCCGGAATTGCGGGACAGGTTTAGCTACAATTCCCTTCGGTCTATTAATAAGAAATCTTTAGTCACGTATTAAAGATGATACACATGTTACCTATTTTATATTTGGCTAATTATTTGTCAAAAATATTATTAAAGTTTGTTAGAGTATGTTTAGAGTCCATCCTATCAATCGGATCATCAAAGAAGCTAAGCAGCTAAGCCAGGGAGTTCTGTTTCTGAGACAGTTTACACATCAATTTTGAACCGTGCTTTCTATTTTATTTTGGCTATGTGGACATAGCTTTTTGACTGAATATTTGAATACTTTGGCTCTCCATGAAATGAGGAACTAAAGCTACTGATTTCTAGAAGTGGAAGTTATTCTTATTTTACTATATAATTAGGCGTGCAGATTGGAAGCATATTACACAGATTTATTATGCTAATTGTTTTACCTATTTGCTAAACTTTTATTGAGATACGTGAAAGCTGCTAAGCCCATCCCCATTCGTGGGTTTTGGGGGAATTTTGAAATAGTAAAATTATTTGGGGGGTTTTTAACAAATGTAGAAGGGGTGTTGTTAAGATGTTTTTCTCCTGCAAAACATGAAATTTTGGCAAGTTTGGTGGGGCCCATGGTGGGGAAAAGACACTACGCGTGAGGCGCAGTTCCCCGCTTGGGCGCGTAAATTTTTTTTTTTGTTTTTTGTTTTGTTTCTTTTTTTCCTTTGTTTTTCTTTACTCTTATTTTCTCTTTCCTAATCACACCTGCAAAATCTTCTCAAAAACCGTTAACTATTGATGAAGGCCTAAGCATTATCTTGGTGATATTCCATTATGCTGGTGAATGTTTGAAGAAGAATTGGCATGCAACGTAGAAGCTCAATTGGTGATGATAAAGATTTGAGTTGGTTTAGAACCATAATGTATCTTGGTGGTGTATTCCAACATTTGTAATCTTGAGTGATCATTTAGTGAATTGGGTATAAATTGAGTGCCCCGGTTCTTTTTTCTATACTTCATTTTTTTTTCTGTGTCCCTGATTTTTCTATAGTTCATTTATTTTTTCTTTCATTACATGGAAGTCAAGCCTAATTTAATATAATTAATTGTTTTTTAATTAAGTAGAAACCTTTTAGGAACCCGCATTCAAGATCTATGATCCGTTTTTCATATATTATTAAAAATTGTGTGCACCAGATTTCTTCCCAAAAAAAATTTAAAAATTGTGAATTGTTATCTGACAGCTCATCCTCTTCTTACCCATTCATTCAACCATATCGTCGAATTCTTAATGCTCGCATCTTTAGTGAAATGGCTGAAGCATCTCGTCTTAAATCTTAATGTTAGATAGCTCTGTAACATAGAGCTAAGGAAAATGATAGATCATAAGACTCATAGTAGATGCCTTATCTATATGAAACTTACAGACAAAAACTTCAATTTGCAGAAGGACCCAAGTCACCCAACACCCAAAGACCTCCCTCCACATCAGTTAAAAATTTATTCTAATTTTTACTATTTGAAAAAACAAGAACAATCCCCTTTGAGGATGCTCTAATACTAAACTTTCAAAAATAAAATAATGAAAAACCATTTAAATAATAATAATAATAATAATAATAATAGGCACATCCGATAGCTTATGAGCTTATTATCTACAAGGGAACACCGAAAAAGTGTAGAATTATTGAATACATGAATTTCAAATTCGAATTATATTATATTATATATACAATAAAAGAAAAACCTACCTTAAAAAAGAAAACACTGAACAAGAAAAAAGTGAAAGGGGGAAAAGAAAAATTCCTAACAACTAACAAGCCTCTTCTACTACAGATAGTGCAAAGCAGCCGAAGAAAAAGTTCAATCACACGTTACCACTTTCAGCGATCTGTTTAACTCTCAACGTCAGATATATTAGTACGAGTGTCCCCATGCTCGACCTAAAATGAAAAGGTACCGGACTTCATAAGAAGGCAGAAAAACAGAAATTACTGATGACATACATGCCTATTGGGAATGTTGAGGAGGAAAAAAGTGGTATAAAGACTAAAATGTCTATGTGTAATAATAATACTAATAATAATTAAGGGTAAAAAAAAAAAAATTCTTCCTTTTTCCCTTTCCATCCCCAGAATTGCAATTCATATGAGGGTACGAATAGCAATTCAACAAAATGAGGGAATTGCAATTCCCCCAACCAAACAGTGTAATTTGGGTGACCAAAGAATTATGTTGTAATTCATATGAGGGTATTGAATTACAACTACATCCAACCAAACAGCCCATTAAAAGCACAATGTGTTGTCTAACCATATATACTTAAATAGCTCTTAACTAATGACCTAAATGAGCTTTTTCCATGATTTGTGACCATTTCATGGTACAACCCAAAGAAAAACCAGAAAAAGGAAGCATTCAAAAAATGGAAAGAATTAAGTAAAATAGCCTGCACTTACAGAATTGAGAACAGGAGAACCACTCTTCTTGAATTGAAAGAGGCTGAGCGCTTGTATTTCCTCAATCTGTTGGTAGACATATCATAGGATTTCTCGTTCACGCATTTATCTGGTATAGCAAGCAACTAAAACTTGTAAGGTCGCATCCAAATATGCCAGAAAACTCAGGTAGATGAAGTATCTCACTCATAGATAATGCGTAGAAACGAATGGTTTAATATACATAGTGATGCAAAAGAACAACAAAATGCCTACAGGTTAAAATTGGTAGTAATTTAGGGAATGAAGATTATAAATTGTGAGAAATCGCATCTACCTCTAGAAATTAACTTGGGTAACTCAAGGCTGTTATTCATTAACAGCTGCATGAACTTTCCTCCCAGTTGCGATGTAATTTCTCTCTGCAGTATTCTCTGAAACACAACTAGTTCATAAAAAATCCAACAACACTCCAAAGCAAGAGCATCAAAAATGGGTTAACTTATTTTCAGTAAAACCACAAGAAGACTTACTACTAAAGAATCTTCCATCTTTAAACTACCAGCAGTTTCGTCGGCACATTTAGCTTTAGGAACCTCCAACTTCCCTTTCTCAATATCCACATCCACATATGTCGCATAATTTTCTGTATTGTTCATCTTCTGTTTGATGTGGCTTCGGCAATTTGATTGGGTATCAACGGGCACTGTATTTTTTGCTAGATTTGGATCTAAAACCGGCTCAAATTGTTGGTTGATGGTTCCTCCATCAGGAAACACTGTAACAATTGGAGCCTCTTGGCTATACTGTAATGAAAAAAAGAGCCTTTTTAGTTTCCCACTTTTTCACCCCTTTAAGCACACTATTTGAAGTCATGTGAGGAAATATATGAAGATACAGGGCATAATTTCTATGATAAATGATAGAAATAAATAGGATATGACAACTGGTTACCGAAAGAAAGAGTGCAAGAAAATTAAGATAATAGTAATCACAACCGGGAAGAAGCACATAGAGGATAAAACTGTAGCATAACTGAGAATCTAAATTAATCCAATTGGGGGCTTAAATTTTCACATACAGCAACGATAACTCTCAAATTGGCCATCGGTTTTAAGAGTACATAAGAACACAGAATGGCCATATAGGTATAGAAAATAATATGCATAAAAAATCCGTAAATAAAAATCAAATATCTGCTTTTGATGGTCCCAAACTGTTGTAAAGACAAGAAATCACACTCTCTTGCAAGGTTGCAGAATTGCATCAAGTTTGATCTAACTTCAGACCAACTTCTAGCGTTATACAGACAAAACCAACGGCTACTATACTACAAAAGTATTGAAAGTTGAAACCAAGTGACAAAGAAGTATGATTCTATCTTGACTAGACAGGTACAAGTGGTGATAACGTAACAAAAATCTGGATTAGAAGAAAATTATAAATTTCAAACAATAGTCCAAAAAACACTCGATGCTGAAAACGACTTGAGAATTTTGTTTTGGCATTGTTCATTCCATCAAATATGGTTTAGAAATGGTAAGAATTTGTCCAGTTTTGTATACATACATAAATATACACATACATATTAAATACATTATTCTACTTGCAGTAAGAATTTATTTAACTACCCAAGCTTTTTCACTTGCAATATTAACAAAATCAATTGAAAATTCCATCTCATATTTAGCAGAAACTTCATTTTTACTACTTCATATAACCTTGTGACACATGCCAATTAAGAAATGGTCAATATTTCCTCTCCTTCTATCATGCAACTTGTCAAAGATTAACTACAGAAAAATTAAATGGAAAATCTTATTAAGAATTTTCTGTAGCAGCAGCACCTATACATTTAGCACCTGTGTCAATGCCAAAATCTTATACTGTACTTGTTTGGGAAAAGTCATCTAATCATAATTGAAATTTTGATTTTTTTTTCCCTTTTACTACTTATGAATTAAATCTCGAAATGTTTTCTTAAAATAATGAATTTGGGAACGCATCATACAGCAAATCATCCATTGCCTACATGCTTGGTAAAACATCGGATTGTACAACCTAGAATTTAGCTTCTTATTCTTCTTTTTTTTGCTTATTTAGTCCAAGAATATTCAAGTAGCTTGGTGTCAATCATTGATTAATAACAATTCATAATCATAACTCATTAACCATAATAATAGTTTAATAAAGTCATAATAAACTTTACAAAATTAACCGTTTCTCATTTACTTCAACTATTTTTTTTTTTTTAAATAAGAAGAAGAAGAATCTAATCAAATTATAAAGCAAGTAATCAAGGACAGTGAATTAGCTGTTCAGTAATTGTTCCATCCACTGGAATCTCTATCTCTTCCTTATTTCCACTTGGGAGAGAGGGTTAGAGAGAAAAGCAGAGATCAAAGTTGAGTACAGGCGTATATCACACACGCCAGAAAAATTCGTGTATTGATCATTGATATACAGATATACAGACACGCAGCAACATATATTCCGACACAAACAAAAAAAAATGATCGAAAAGCAGCAAACAAACAGCAAAAAGGTCGGTGAAACAGCATAAAAAATCCCCAAGGTAACAGCTGAAATCTGTTCACAAAATACCAAATCGCAGTCCACAAGAAACCTCACCTCTGCGCTTGAATCCACCGCCATTGAGGGGAGGGAGAGAGAGAGAGAGAGTGCGATTAGAACTGAAAAGAGAAAGCTCTATAGGCTGAACCGCATTAGAGCTTCTCTGCGTTTGTGTGTACGTGTATCTGAATGCATATGAGCTTCAATGTATATGTTAGTATATAAATATAGAGAGGGGGAGGGGGGGGGGGTT